>NW_028325262.1:0-170014 GCF_987193195.1 Phasianus colchicus | reverse complement strand
TGAGGTATTTCTAAGAGTCCTGGTATTTCTGGGAGAAAATGTCTTGTTTTGGAGAGCCAAAGTCCCATTTTGGGGGCAGAAGCTGGTATTTCTCTGACACTGCCATCTTGATGGGGGTAAGTGTGATCTTGAGGAGTGTAAAGCAGCATTTTGGTTAGAAAATGGGAGCTCTTCCTAAGAGCAGTGCTATTTCTGGGAGAAAAGGAGCTCTACTGGGCATAAAAATGGTGTATCTGTGATAAAATGCCACATTTCTGAAAGAAACTGTCCTCTTGCGGAGTGTAATGCTGTATGTTCCGGAGGAAAGGGGAAATATTCAGCAGAGTCCTGGTATTTCTGGGAGAAGAGGTCTGATGTGGGGGGGAAGGTGATGTATCTGTGAGAAAGCTGGTGTTTCTGGGAGAAAATGCCAGGTATTGGTGAGGAAACAGATGCTAGAGAGGGAAAAGGCTGGTATTTTGGGGAAAAAAGGCCGTTTTTTAAAGAATAAGCTGGCATTTCTGGGAGAATATGTCCCATCTTTGGGAGAAAACGGGTGTATGTGGGAGAAAATGTCGTGTATTTGGGAGAAAGCTGGTGTATGTGGGAGAAAAGGCCATTGTGATGGGAGTCAGTGTGATCTTGAGGAGTGGAAAGCAGTATTCTTGAGATGAAACGTGAGGTATTTCTAAGAGTCCTGGTATTTCTGGGAGAAAATGTCTTGTTTTGGAGAGCCAAAGTCCCATTTTGGGGGCAGAAGCTGGTATTTCTGTGACACTGCCATCTTGATGGGGGTAAGTGTGATCTTGAGGAGTGTAAAGCAGCATTTTGGTTAGAAAATGGGAGCTCTTCCTAAGAGCAGTGCTATTTCTGGGAGAAAAGGAGCTCTACTGGGCATAAAAATGGTGTATCTGTGATAAAATGCCACATTTCTGAAAGAAACTGTCCTCTTGCGGAGTGTAATGCTGTATGTTCCGGAGGAAATGGGAAATATTCAGCAGAGTCCTGGTATTTCTGGGAGAAGAGGTCTGATGTGGGGGGGGGAAGGTGATGTATCTGTGAGAAAGCTGGTGTTTCTGGGAGAAAATGCCAGGTATTGGTGAGGAAACAGATGCTAGAGAGGGAAAAGGCTGGTATTTTGGGGAAAAAAGGCCGTTTGTTAAAGAATAAGCTGGCATTTCTGGGAGAATATGTCCCATCTTTGGGAGAAAACGGGTGTATGTGGGAGAAAATGTCGTGTATTTGGGAGAAAGCTGGTGTATGTGGGAGAAAAGGCCATTGTGATGGGAGTCAGTGTGATCTTGAGGAGTGGAAAGCAGTATTCTTGAGATGAAACGTGAGGTATTTCTAAGAGTCCTGGTATTTCTGGGAGAAAATGTCTTGTTTTGGAGAGCCAAAGTCCCATTTTGGGGGCAGAAGCTGGTATTTCTGTGACACTGCCATCTTGATGGGGGTAAGTGTGATCTTGAGGAGTGTAAAGCAGCATTTTGGTTAGAAAATGGGAGCTCTTCCTAAGAGCAGTGCTATTTCTGGGAGAAAAGGAGCTCTACTGGGCATAAAAATGGTGTATCTGTGATAAAATGCCACATTTCTGAAAGAAACTGTCCTCTTGCGGAGTGTAATGCTGTATGTTCCGGAGGAAATGGGAAATATTCAGCAGAGTCCTGGTATTTCTGGGAGAAGAGGTCTGATGTGGGGGGGGGAAGGTGATGTATCTGTGAGAAAGCTGGTGTTTCTGGGAGAAAATGCCAGGTATTGGTGAGGAAACAGATGCTAGAGAGGGAAAAGGCTGGTATTTTGGGGAAAAAAGGCCGTTTGTTAAAGAATAAGCTGGCATTTCTGGGAGAATATGTCCCATCTTTGGGAGAAAACGGGTGTATGTGGGAGAAAATGTCGTGTATTTGGGAGAAAGCTGGTGTATGTGGGAGAAAAGGCCATTGTGATGGGAGTCAGTGTGATCTTGAGGAGTGGAAAGCAGTATTCTTGAGATGAAACGTGAGGTATTTCTAAGAGTCCTGGTATTTCTGGGAGAAAATGTCTTGTTTTGGAGAGCCAAAGTCCCATTTTGGGGGCAGAAGCTGGTATTTCTGTGACACTGCCATCTTGATGGGGGTAAGTGTGATCTTGAGGAGTGTAAAGCAGCATTTTGGTTAGAAAATGGGAGCTCTTCCTAAGAGCAGTGCTATTTCTGGGAGAAAAGGAGCTCTACTGGGCATAAAAATGGTGTATCTGTGATAAAATGCCACATTTCTGAAAGAAACTGTCCTCTTGCGGAGTGTAATGCTGTATGTTCCGGAGGAAATGGGAAATATTCAGCAGAGTCCTGGTATTTCTGGGAGAAGAGGTCTGATGTGGGGGGGGGAAGGTGATGTATCTGTGAGAAAGCTGGTGTTTCTGGGAGAAAATGCCAGGTATTGGTGAGGAAACAGATGCTAGAGAGGGAAAAGGCTGGTATTTTGGGGAAAAAAGGCCGTTTTTTAAAGAATAAGCTGGCATTTCTGGGAGAATATGTCCCATCTTTGGGAGAAAACGGGTGTATGTGGGAGAAAATGTCGTGTATTTGGGAGAAAGCTGGTGTATGTGGGAGAAAAGGCCATTGTGATGGGAGTCAGTGTGATCTTGAGGAGTGGAAAGCAGTATTCTTGAGATGAAACGTGAGGTATTTCTAAGAGTCCTGGTATTTCTGGGAGAAAATGTCTTGTTTTGGAGAGCCAAAGTCCCATTTTGGGGGCAGAAGCTGGTATTTCTGTGACACTGCCATCTTGATGGGGGTAAGTGTGATCTTGAGGAGTGTAAAGCAGCATTTTGGTTAGAAAATGGGAGCTCTTCCTAAGAGCAGTGCTATTTCTGGGAGAAAAGGAGCTCTACTGGGCATAAAAATGGTGTATCTGTGATAAAATGCCACATTTCTGAAAGAAACTGTCCTCTTGCGGAGTGTAATGCTGTATGTTCCGGAGGAAATGGGAAATATTCAGCAGAGTCCTGGTATTTCTGGGAGAAGAGGTCTGATGTGGGGGGGGGAAGGTGATGTATCTGTGAGAAAGCTGGTGTTTCTGGGAGAAAATGCCAGGTATTGGTGAGGAAACAGATGCTAGAGAGGGAAAAGGCTGGTATTTTGGGGAAAAAAGGCCGTTTTTTAAAGAATAAGCTGGCATTTCTGGGAGAATATGTCCCATCTTTGGGAGAAAACGGGTGTATGTGGGAGAAAATGTCGTGTATTTGGGAGAAAGCTGGTGTATGTGGGAGAAAAGGCCATTGTGATGGGAGTCAGTGTGATCTTGAGGAGTGGAAAGCAGTATTCTTGAGATGAAACGTGAGGTATTTCTAAGAGTCCTGGTATTTCTGGGAGAAAATGTCTTGTTTTGGAGAGCCAAAGTCCCATTTTGGGGGCAGAAGCTGGTATTTCTCTGACACTGCCATCTTGATGGGGGTAAGTGTGATCTTGAGGAGTGTAAAGCAGCATTTTGGTTAGAAAATGGGAGCTCTTCCTAAGAGCAGTGCTATTTCTGGGAGAAAAGGAGCTCTACTGGGCATAAAAATGGTGTATCTGTGATAAAATGCCACATTTCTGAAAGAAACTGTCCTCTTGCGGAGTGTAATGCTGTATGTTCCGGAGGAAATGGGAAATATTCAGCAGAGTCCTGGTATTTCTGGGAGAAGAGGTCTGATGTGGGGGGGAAGGTGATGTATCTGTGAGAAAGCTGGTGTTTCTGGGAGAAAATGCCAGGTATTGGTGAGGAAACAGATGCTAGAGAGGGAAAAGGCTGGTATTTTGGGGAAAAAAGGCCGTTTTTGAAAGAATAAGCTGGCATTTCTGGGAGAATATGTCCCATCTTTGGGAGAAAACGGGTGTATGTGGGAGAAAATGTCGTGTATTTGGGAGAAAGCTGGTGTATGTGGGAGAAAAGGCCATTGTGATGGGAGTCAGTGTGATCTTGAGGAGTGGAAAGCAGTATTCTTGAGATGAAACGTGAGGTATTTCTAAGAGTCCTGGTATTTCTGGGAGAAAATGTCTTGTTTTGGAGAGCCAAAGTCCCATTTTGGGGGCAGAAGCTGGTATTTCTGTGACACTGCCATCTTGATGGGGGTAAGTGTGATCTTGAGGAGTGTAAAGCAGCATTTTGGTTAGAAAATGGGAGCTCTTCCTAAGAGCAGTGCTATTTCTGGGAGAAAAGGAGCTCTACTGGGCATAAAAATGGTGTATCTGTGATAAAATGCCACATTTCTGAAAGAAACTGTCCTCTTGCGGAGTGTAATGCTGTATGTTCCGGAGGAAATGGGAAATATTCAGCAGAGTCCTGGTATTTCTGGGAGAAGAGGTCTGATGTGGGGGGGGGAAGGTGATGTATCTGTGAGAAAGCTGGTGTTTCTGGGAGAAAATGCCAGGTATTGGTGAGGAAACAGATGCTAGAGAGGGAAAAGGCTGGTATTTTGGGGAAAAAAGGCCGTTTTTGAAAGAATAAGCTGGCATTTCTGGGAGAATATGTCCCATCTTTGGGAGAAAACGGGTGTATGTGGGAGAAAATGTCGTGTATTTGGGAGAAAGCTGGTGTATGTGGGAGAAAAGGCCATTGTGATGGGAGTCAGTGTGATCTTGAGGAGTGGAAAGCAGTATTCTTGAGATGAAACGTGAGGTATTTCTAAGAGTCCTGGTATTTCTGGGAGAAAATGTCTTGTTTTGGAGAGCCAAAGTCCCATTTTGGGGGCAGAAGCTGGTATTTCTGTGACACTGCCATCTTGATGGGGGTAAGTGTGATCTTGAGGAGTGTAAAGCAGCATTTTGGTTAGAAAATGGGAGCTCTTCCTAAGAGCAGTGCTATTTCTGGGAGAAAAGGAGCTCTACTGGGCATAAAAATGGTGTATCTGTGATAAAATGCCACATTTCTGAAAGAAACTGTCCTCTTGCGGAGTGTAATGCTGTATGTTCCGGAGGAAATGGGAAATATTCAGCAGAGTCCTGGTATTTCTGGGAGAAGAGGTCTGATGTGGGGGGGGGAAGGTGATGTATCTGTGAGAAAGCTGGTGTTTCTGGGAGAAAATGCCAGGTATTGGTGAGGAAACAGATGCTAGAGAGGGAAAAGGCTGGTATTTTGGGGAAAAAAGGCCGTTTTTGAAAGAATAAGCTGGCATTTCTGGGAGAATATGTCCCATCTTTGGGAGAAAACGGGTGTATGTGGGAGAAAATGTCGTGTATTTGGGAGAAAGCTGGTGTATGTGGGAGAAAAGGCCATTGTGATGGGAGTCAGTGTGATCTTGAGGAGTGGAAAGCAGTATTCTTGAGATGAAACGTGAGGTATTTCTAAGAGTCCTGGTATTTCTGGGAGAAAATGTCTTGTTTTGGAGAGCCAAAGTCCCATTTTGGGGGCAGAAGCTGGTATTTCTGTGACACTGCCATCTTGATGGGGGTAAGTGTGATCTTGAGGAGTGTAAAGCAGCATTTTGGTTAGAAAATGGGAGCTCTTCCTAAGAGCAGTGCTATTTCTGGGAGAAAAGGAGCTCTACTGGGCATAAAAATGGTGTATCTGTGATAAAATGCCACATTTCTGAAAGAAACTGTCCTCTTGCGGAGTGTAATGCTGTATGTTCCGGAGGAAATGGGAAATATTCAGCAGAGTCCTGGTATTTCTGGGAGAAGAGGTCTGATGTGGGGGGGGGAAGGTGATGCATCTGTGAGAAAGCTGGTGTTTCTGGGAGAAAATGCCAGGTATTGGTGAGGAAACAGATGCTAGAGAGGGAAAAGGCTGGTATTTTGGGGAAAAAAGGCCGTTTTTTAAAGAATAAGCTGGCATTTCTGGGAGAATATGTCCCATCTTTGGGAGAAAACGGGTGTATGTGGGAGAAAATGTCGTGTATTTGGGAGAAAGCTGGTGTATGTGGGAGAAAAGGCCATTGTGATGGGAGTCAGTGTGATCTTGAGGAGTGGAAAGCAGTATTCTTGAGATGAAACGTGAGGTATTTCTAAGAGTCCTGGTATTTCTGGGAGAAAATGTCTTGTTTTGGAGAGCCAAAGTCCCATTTTGGGGGCAGAAGCTGGTATTTCTGTGACACTGCCATCTTGATGGGGGTAAGTGTGATCTTGAGGAGTGTAAAGCAGCATTTTGGTTAGAAAATGGGAGCTCTTCCTAAGAGCAGTGCTATTTCTGGGAGAAAAGGAGCTCTACTGGGCATAAAAATGGTGTATCTGTGATAAAATGCCACATTTCTGAAAGAAACTGTCCTCTTGCGGAGTGTAATGCTGTATGTTCCGGAGGAAAGGGGAAATATTCAGCAGAGTCCTGGTATTTCTGGGAGAAGAGGTCTGATGTGGGGGGGAAGGTGATGTATCTGTGAGAAAGCTGGTGTTTCTGGGAGAAAATGCCAGGTATTGGTGAGGAAACAGATGCTAGAGAGGGAAAAGGCTGGTATTTTGGGGAAAAAAGGCCGTTTTTGAAAGAATAAGCTGGCATTTCTGGGAGAATATGTCCCATCTTTGGGAGAAAACGGGTGTATGTGGGAGAAAATGTCGTGTATTTGGGAGAAAGCTGGTGTATGTGGGAGAAAAGGCCATTGTGATGGGAGTCAGTGTGATCTTGAGGAGTGGAAAGCAGTATTCTTGAGATGAAACGTGAGGTATTTCTAAGAGTCCTGGTATTTCTGGGAGAAAATGTCTTGTTTTGGAGAGCCAAAGTCCCATTTTGGGGGCAGAAGCTGGTATTTCTGTGACACTGCCATCTTGATGGGGGTAAGTGTGATCTTGAGGAGTGTAAAGCAGCATTTTGGTTAGAAAATGGGAGCTCTTCCTAAGAGCAGTGCTATTTCTGGGAGAAAAGGAGCTCTACTGGGCATAAAAATGGTGTATCTGTGATAAAATGCCACATTTCTGAAAGAAACTGTCCTCTTGCGGAGTGTAATGCTGTATGTTCCGGAGGAAATGGGAAATATTCAGCAGAGTCCTGGTATTTCTGGGAGAAGAGGTCTGATGTGGGGGGGGGAAGGTGATGTATCTGTGAGAAAGCTGGTGTTTCTGGGAGAAAATGCCAGGTATTGGTGAGGAAACAGATGCTAGAGAGGGAAAAGGCTGGTATTTTGGGGAAAAAAGGCCGTTTTTGAAAGAATAAGCTGGCATTTCTGGGAGAATATGTCCCATCTTTGGGAGAAAACGGGTGTATGTGGGAGAAAATGTCGTGTATTTGGGAGAAAGCTGGTGTATGTGGGAGAAAAGGCCATTGTGATGGGAGTCAGTGTGATCTTGAGGAGTGGAAAGCAGTATTCTTGAGATGAAACGTGAGGTATTTCTAAGAGTCCTGGTATTTCTGGGAGAAAATGTCTTGTTTTGGAGAGCCAAAGTCCCATTTTGGGGGCAGAAGCTGGTATTTCTGTGACACTGCCATCTTGATGGGGGTAAGTGTGATCTTGAGGAGTGTAAAGCAGCATTTTGGTTAGAAAATGGGAGCTCTTCCTAAGAGCAGTGCTATTTCTGGGAGAAAAGGAGCTCTACTGGGCATAAAAATGGTGTATCTGTGATAAAATGCCACATTTCTGAAAGAAACTGTCCTCTTGCGGAGTGTAATGCTGTATGTTCCGGAGGAAATGGGAAATATTCAGCAGAGTCCTGGTATTTCTGGGAGAAGAGGTCTGATGTGGGGGGGGGAAGGTGATGTATCTGTGAGAAAGCTGGTGTTTCTGGGAGAAAATGCCAGGTATTGGTGAGGAAACAGATGCTAGAGAGGGAAAAGGCTGGTATTTTGGGGAAAAAAGGCCGTTTTTTAAAGAATAAGCTGGCATTTCTGGGAGAATATGTCCCATCTTTGGGAGAAAACGGGTGTATGTGGGAGAAAATGTCGTGTATTTGGGAGAAAGCTGGTGTATGTGGGAGAAAAGGCCATTGTGATGGGAGTCAGTGTGATCTTGAGGAGTGGAAAGCAGTATTCTTGAGATGAAACGTGAGGTATTTCTAAGAGTCCTGGTATTTCTGGGAGAAAATGTCTTGTTTTGGAGAGCCAAAGTCCCATTTTGGGGGCAGAAGCTGGTATTTCTGTGACACTGCCATCTTGATGGGGGTAAGTGTGATCTTGAGGAGTGTAAAGCAGCATTTTGGTTAGAAAATGGGAGCTCTTCCTAAGAGCAGTGCTATTTCTGGGAGAAAAGGAGCTCTACTGGGCATAAAAATGGTGTATCTGTGATAAAATGCCACATTTCTGAAAGAAACTGTCCTCTTGCGGAGTGTAATGCTGTATGTTCCGGAGGAAATGGGAAATATTCAGCAGAGTCCTGGTATTTCTGGGAGAAGAGGTCTGATGTGGGGGGGGGAAGGTGATGTATCTGTGAGAAAGCTGGTGTTTCTGGGAGAAAATGCCAGGTATTGGTGAGGAAACAGATGCTAGAGAGGGAAAAGGCTGGTATTTTGGGGAAAAAAGGCCGTTTTTGAAAGAATAAGCTGGCATTTCTGGGAGAATATGTCCCATCTTTGGGAGAAAACGGGTGTATGTGGGAGAAAATGTCGTGTATTTGGGAGAAAGCTGGTGTATGTGGGAGAAAAGGCCATTGTGATGGGAGTCAGTGTGATCTTGAGGAGTGGAAAGCAGTATTCTTGAGATGAAACGTGAGGTATTTCTAAGAGTCCTGGTATTTCTGGGAGAAAATGTCTTGTTTTGGAGAGCCAAAGTCCCATTTTGGGGGCAGAAGCTGGTATTTCTGTGACACTGCCATCTTGATGGGGGTAAGTGTGATCTTGAGGAGTGTAAAGCAGCATTTTGGTTAGAAAATGGGAGCTCTTCCTAAGAGCAGTGCTATTTCTGGGAGAAAAGGAGCTCTACTGGGCATAAAAATGGTGTATCTGTGATAAAATGCCACATTTCTGAAAGAAACTGTCCTCTTGCGGAGTGTAATGCTGTATGTTCCGGAGGAAATGGGAAATATTCAGCAGAGTCCTGGTATTTCTGGGAGAAGAGGTCTGATGTGGGGGGGGGAAGGTGATGTATCTGTGAGAAAGCTGGTGTTTCTGGGAGAAAATGCCAGGTATTGGTGAGGAAACAGATGCTAGAGAGGGAAAAGGCTGGTATTTTGGGGAAAAAAGGCCGTTTTTGAAAGAATAAGCTGGCATTTCTGGGAGAATATGTCCCATCTTTGGGAGAAAACGGGTGTATGTGGGAGAAAATGTCGTGTATTTGGGAGAAAGCTGGTGTATGTGGGAGAAAAGGCCATTGTGATGGGAGTCAGTGTGATCTTGAGGAGTGGAAAGCAGTATTCTTGAGATGAAACGTGAGGTATTTCTAAGAGTCCTGGTATTTCTGGGAGAAAATGTCTTGTTTTGGAGAGCCAAAGTCCCATTTTGGGGGCAGAAGCTGGTATTTCTGTGACACTGCCATCTTGATGGGGGTAAGTGTGATCTTGAGGAGTGTAAAGCAGCATTTTGGTTAGAAAATGGGAGCTCTTCCTAAGAGCAGTGCTATTTCTGGGAGAAAAGGAGCTCTACTGGGCATAAAAATGGTGTATCTGTGATAAAATGCCACATTTCTGAAAGAAACTGTCCTCTTGCGGAGTGTAATGCTGTATGTTCCGGAGGAAATGGGAAATATTCAGCAGAGTCCTGGTATTTCTGGGAGAAGAGGTCTGATGTGGGGGGGGGAAGGTGATGTATCTGTGAGAAAGCTGGTGTTTCTGGGAGAAAATGCCAGGTATTGGTGAGGAAACAGATGCTAGAGAGGGAAAAGGCTGGTATTTTGGGGAAAAAAGGCCGTTTTTTAAAGAATAAGCTGGCATTTCTGGGAGAATATGTCCCATCTTTGGGAGAAAACGGGTGTATGTGGGAGAAAATGTCGTGTATTTGGGAGAAAGCTGGTGTATGTGGGAGAAAAGGCCATTGTGATGGGAGTCAGTGTGATCTTGAGGAGTGGAAAGCAGTATTCTTGAGATGAAACGTGAGGTATTTCTAAGAGTCCTGGTATTTCTGGGAGAAAATGTCTTGTTTTGGAGAGCCAAAGTCCCATTTTGGGGGCAGAAGCTGGTATTTCTGTGACACTGCCATCTTGATGGGGGTAAGTGTGATCTTGAGGAGTGTAAAGCAGCATTTTGGTTAGAAAATGGGAGCTCTTCCTAAGAGCAGTGCTATTTCTGGGAGAAAAGGAGCTCTACTGGGCATAAAAATGGTGTATCTGTGATAAAATGCCACATTTCTGAAAGAAACTGTCCTCTTGCGGAGTGTAATGCTGTATGTTCCGGAGGAAATGGGAAATATTCAGCAGAGTCCTGGTATTTCTGGGAGAAGAGGTCTGATGTGGGGGGAAGGTGATGCATCTGTGAGAAAGCTGGTGTTTCTGGGAGAAAATGCCAGGTATTGGTGAGGAAACAGATGCTAGAGAGGGAAAAGGCTGGTATTTTGGGGAAAAAAGGCCGTTTTTGAAAGAATAAGCTGGCATTTCTGGGAGAATATGTCCCATCTTTGGGAGAAAACGGGTGTATGTGGGAGAAAATGTCGTGTATTTGGGAGAAAGCTGGTGTATGTGGGAGAAAAGGCCATTGTGATGGGAGTCAGTGTGATCTTGAGGAGTGGAAAGCAGTATTCTTGAGATGAAACGTGAGGTATTTCTAAGAGTCCTGGTATTTCTGGGAGAAAATGTCTTGTTTTGGAGAGCCAAAGTCCCATTTTGGGGGCAGAAGCTGGTATTTCTGTGACACTGCCATCTTGATGGGGGTAAGTGTGATCTTGAGGAGTGTAAAGCAGCATTTTGGTTAGAAAATGGGAGCTCTTCCTAAGAGCAGTGCTATTTCTGGGAGAAAAGGAGCTCTACTGGGCATAAAAATGGTGTATCTGTGATAAAATGCCACATTTCTGAAAGAAACTGTCCTCTTGCGGAGTGTAATGCTGTATGTTCCGGAGGAAAGGGGAAATATTCAGCAGAGTCCTGGTATTTCTGGGAGAAGAGGTCTGATGTGGGGGGGGGAAGGTGATGTATCTGTGAGAAAGCTGGTGTTTCTGGGAGAAAATGCCAGGTATTGGTGAGGAAACAGATGCTAGAGAGGGAAAAGGCTGGTATTTTGGGGAAAAAAGGCCGTTTTTGAAAGAATAAGCTGGCATTTCTGGGAGAATATGTCCCATCTTTGGGAGAAAACGGGTGTATGTGGGAGAAAATGTCGTGTATTTGGGAGAAAGCTGGTGTATGTGGGAGAAAAGGCCATTGTGATGGGAGTCAGTGTGATCTTGAGGAGTGGAAAGCAGTATTCTTGAGATGAAACGTGAGGTATTTCTAAGAGTCCTGGTATTTCTGGGAGAAAATGTCTTGTTTTGGAGAGCCAAAGTCCCATTTTGGGGGCAGAAGCTGGTATTTCTCTGACACTGCCATCTTGATGGGGGTAAGTGTGATCTTGAGGAGTGTAAAGCAGCATTTTGGTTAGAAAATGGGAGCTCTTCCTAAGAGCAGTGCTATTTCTGGGAGAAAAGGAGCTCTACTGGGCATAAAAATGGTGTATCTGTGATAAAATGCCACATTTCTGAAAGAAACTGTCCTCTTGCGGAGTGTAATGCTGTATGTTCCGGAGGAAATGGGAAATATTCAGCAGAGTCCTGGTATTTCTGGGAGAAGAGGTCTGATGTGGGGGGGGGAAGGTGATGCATCTGTGAGAAAGCTGGTGTTTCTGGGAGAAAATGCCAGGTATTGGTGAGGAAACAGATGCTAGAGAGGGAAAAGGCTGGTATTTTGGGGAAAAAAGGCCGTTTTTGAAAGAATAAGCTGGCATTTCTGGGAGAATATGTCCCATCTTTGGGAGAAAACGGGTGTATGTGGGAGAAAATGTCGTGTATTTGGGAGAAAGCTGGTGTATGTGGGAGAAAAGGCCATTGTGATGGGAGTCAGTGTGATCTTGAGGAGTGGAAAGCAGTATTCTTGAGATGAAACGTGAGGTATTTCTAAGAGTCCTGGTATTTCTGGGAGAAAATGTCTTGTTTTGGAGAGCCAAAGTCCCATTTTGGGGGCAGAAGCTGGTATTTCTGTGACACTGCCATCTTGATGGGGGTAAGTGTGATCTTGAGGAGTGTAAAGCAGCATTTTGGTTAGAAAATGGGAGCTCTTCCTAAGAGCAGTGCTATTTCTGGGAGAAAAGGAGCTCTACTGGGCATAAAAATGGTGTATCTGTGATAAAATGCCACATTTCTGAAAGAAACTGTCCTCTTGCGGAGTGTAATGCTGTATGTTCCGGAGGAAAGGGGAAATATTCAGCAGAGTCCTGGTATTTCTGGGAGAAGAGGTCTGATGTGGGGGGGAAGGTGATGTATCTGTGAGAAAGCTGGTGTTTCTGGGAGAAAATGCCAGGTATTGGTGAGGAAACAGATGCTAGAGAGGGAAAAGGCTGGTATTTTGGGGAAAAAAGGCCGTTTTTGAAAGAATAAGCTGGCATTTCTGGGAGAATATGTCCCATCTTTGGGAGAAAACGGGTGTATGTGGGAGAAAATGTCGTGTATTTGGGAGAAAGCTGGTGTATGTGGGAGAAAAGGCCATTGTGATGGGAGTCAGTGTGATCTTGAGGAGTGGAAAGCAGTATTCTTGAGATGAAACGTGAGGTATTTCTAAGAGTCCTGGTATTTCTGGGAGAAAATGTCTTGTTTTGGAGAGCCAAAGTCCCATTTTGGGGGCAGAAGCTGGTATTTCTGTGACACTGCCATCTTGATGGGGGTAAGTGTGATCTTGAGGAGTGTAAAGCAGCATTTTGGTTAGAAAATGGGAGCTCTTCCTAAGAGCAGTGCTATTTCTGGGAGAAAAGGAGCTCTACTGGGCATAAAAATGGTGTATCTGTGATAAAATGCCACATTTCTGAAAGAAACTGTCCTCTTGCGGAGTGTAATGCTGTATGTTCCGGAGGAAATGGGAAATATTCAGCAGAGTCCTGGTATTTCTGGGAGAAGAGGTCTGATGTGGGGGGAAGGTGATGCATCTGTGAGAAAGCTGGTGTTTCTGGGAGAAAATGCCAGGTATTGGTGAGGAAACAGATGCTAGAGAGGGAAAAGGCTGGTATTTTGGGGAAAAAAGGCCGTTTTTGAAAGAATAAGCTGGCATTTCTGGGAGAATATGTCCCATCTTTGGGAGAAAACGGGTGTATGTGGGAGAAAATGTCGTGTATTTGGGAGAAAGCTGGTGTATGTGGGAGAAAAGGCCATTGTGATGGGAGTCAGTGTGATCTTGAGGAGTGGAAAGCAGTATTCTTGAGATGAAACGTGAGGTATTTCTAAGAGTCCTGGTATTTCTGGGAGAAAATGTCTTGTTTTGGAGAGCCAAAGTCCCATTTTGGGGGCAGAAGCTGGTATTTCTGTGACACTGCCATCTTGATGGGGGTAAGTGTGATCTTGAGGAGTGTAAAGCAGCATTTTGGTTAGAAAATGGGAGCTCTTCCTAAGAGCAGTGCTATTTCTGGGAGAAAAGGAGCTCTACTGGGCATAAAAATGGTGTATCTGTGATAAAATGCCACATTTCTGAAAGAAACTGTCCTCTTGCGGAGTGTAATGCTGTATGTTCCGGAGGAAATGGGAAATATTCAGCAGAGTCCTGGTATTTCTGGGAGAAGAGGTCTGATGTGGGGGGGGGAAGGTGATGTATCTGTGAGAAAGCTGGTGTTTCTGGGAGAAAATGCCAGGTATTGGTGAGGAAACAGATGCTAGAGAGGGAAAAGGCTGGTATTTTGGGGAAAAAAGGCCGTTTTTGAAAGAATAAGCTGGCATTTCTGGGAGAATATGTCCCATCTTTGGGAGAAAACGGGTGTATGTGGGAGAAAATGTCGTGTATTTGGGAGAAAGCTGGTGTATGTGGGAGAAAAGGCCATTGTGATGGGAGTCAGTGTGATCTTGAGGAGTGGAAAGCAGTATTCTTGAGATGAAACGTGAGGTATTTCTAAGAGTCCTGGTATTTCTGGGAGAAAATGTCTTGTTTTGGAGAGCCAAAGTCCCATTTTGGGGGCAGAAGCTGGTATTTCTGTGACACTGCCATCTTGATGGGGGTAAGTGTGATCTTGAGGAGTGTAAAGCAGCATTTTGGTTAGAAAATGGGAGCTCTTCCTAAGAGCAGTGCTATTTCTGGGAGAAAAGGAGCTCTACTGGGCATAAAAATGGTGTATCTGTGATAAAATGCCACATTTCTGAAAGAAACTGTCCTCTTGCGGAGTGTAATGCTGTATGTTCCGGAGGAAATGGGAAATATTCAGCAGAGTCCTGGTATTTCTGGGAGAAGAGGTCTGATGTGGGGGGGGGAAGGTGATGTATCTGTGAGAAAGCTGGTGTTTCTGGGAGAAAATGCCAGGTATTGGTGAGGAAACAGATGCTAGAGAGGGAAAAGGCTGGTATTTTGGGGAAAAAAGGCCGTTTTTGAAAGAATAAGCTGGCATTTCTGGGAGAATATGTCCCATCTTTGGGAGAAAACGGGTGTATGTGGGAGAAAATGTCGTGTATTTGGGAGAAAGCTGGTGTATGTGGGAGAAAAGGCCATTGTGATGGGAGTCAGTGTGATCTTGAGGAGTGGAAAGCAGTATTCTTGAGATGAAACGTGAGGTATTTCTAAGAGTCCTGGTATTTCTGGGAGAAAATGTCTTGTTTTGGAGAGCCAAAGTCCCATTTTGGGGGCAGAAGCTGGTATTTCTGTGACACTGCCATCTTGATGGGGGTAAGTGTGATCTTGAGGAGTGTAAAGCAGCATTTTGGTTAGAAAATGGGAGCTCTTCCTAAGAGCAGTGCTATTTCTGGGAGAAAAGGAGCTCTACTGGGCATAAAAATGGTGTATCTGTGATAAAATGCCACATTTCTGAAAGAAACTGTCCTCTTGCGGAGTGTAATGCTGTATGTTCCGGAGGAAAGGGGAAATATTCAGCAGAGTCCTGGTATTTCTGGGAGAAGAGGTCTGATGTGGGGGGGGGAAGGTGATGCATCTGTGAGAAAGCTGGTGTTTCTGGGAGAAAATGCCAGGTATTGGTGAGGAAACAGATGCTAGAGAGGGAAAAGGCTGGTATTTTGGGGAAAAAAGGCCGTTTTTGAAAGAATAAGCTGGCATTTCTGGGAGAATATGTCCCATCTTTGGGAGAAAACGGGTGTATGTGGGAGAAAATGTCGTGTATTTGGGAGAAAGCTGGTGTATGTGGGAGAAAAGGCCATTGTGATGGGAGTCAGTGTGATCTTGAGGAGTGGAAAGCAGTATTCTTGAGATGAAACGTGAGGTATTTCTAAGAGTCCTGGTATTTCTGGGAGAAAATGTCTTGTTTTGGAGAGCCAAAGTCCCATTTTGGGGGCAGAAGCTGGTATTTCTCTGACACTGCCATCTTGATGGGGGTAAGTGTGATCTTGAGGAGTGTAAAGCAGCATTTTGGTTAGAAAATGGGAGCTCTTCCTAAGAGCAGTGCTATTTCTGGGAGAAAAGGAGCTCTACTGGGCATAAAAATGGTGTATCTGTGATAAAATGCCACATTTCTGAAAGAAACTGTCCTCTTGCGGAGTGTAATGCTGTATGTTCCGGAGGAAATGGGAAATATTCAGCAGAGTCCTGGTATTTCTGGGAGAAGAGGTCTGATGTGGGGGGGAAGGTGATGCATCTGTGAGAAAGCTGGTGTTTCTGGGAGAAAATGCCAGGTATTGGTGAGGAAACAGATGCTAGAGAGGGAAAAGGCTGGTATTTTGGGGAAAAAAGGCCGTTTTTTAAAGAATAAGCTGGCATTTCTGGGAGAATATGTCCCATCTTTGGGAGAAAACGGGTGTATGTGGGAGAAAATGTCGTGTATTTGGGAGAAAGCTGGTGTATGTGGGAGAAAAGGCCATTGTGATGGGAGTCAGTGTGATCTTGAGGAGTGGAAAGCAGTATTCTTGAGATGAAACGTGAGGTATTTCTAAGAGTCCTGGTATTTCTGGGAGAAAATGTCTTGTTTTGGAGAGCCAAAGTCCCATTTTGGGGGCAGAAGCTGGTATTTCTGTGACACTGCCATCTTGATGGGGGTAAGTGTGATCTTGAGGAGTGTAAAGCAGCATTTTGGTTAGAAAATGGGAGCTCTTCCTAAGAGCAGTGCTATTTCTGGGAGAAAAGGAGCTCTACTGGGCATAAAAATGGTGTATCTGTGATAAAATGCCACATTTCTGAAAGAAACTGTCCTCTTGCGGAGTGTAATGCTGTATGTTCCGGAGGAAAGGGGAAATATTCAGCAGAGTCCTGGTATTTCTGGGAGAAGAGGTCTGATGTGGGGGGGGGAAGGTGATGTATCTGTGAGAAAGCTGGTGTTTCTGGGAGAAAATGCCAGGTATTGGTGAGGAAACAGATGCTAGAGAGGGAAAAGGCTGGTATTTTGGGGAAAAAAGGCCGTTTTTGAAAGAATAAGCTGGCATTTCTGGGAGAATATGTCCCATCTTTGGGAGAAAACGGGTGTATGTGGGAGAAAATGTCGTGTATTTGGGAGAAAGCTGGTGTATGTGGGAGAAAAGGCCATTGTGATGGGAGTCAGTGTGATCTTGAGGAGTGGAAAGCAGTATTCTTGAGATGAAACGTGAGGTATTTCTAAGAGTCCTGGTATTTCTGGGAGAAAATGTCTTGTTTTGGAGAGCCAAAGTCCCATTTTGGGGGCAGAAGCTGGTATTTCTGTGACACTGCCATCTTGATGGGGGTAAGTGTGATCTTGAGGAGTGTAAAGCAGCATTTTGGTTAGAAAATGGGAGCTCTTCCTAAGAGCAGTGCTATTTCTGGGAGAAAAGGAGCTCTACTGGGCATAAAAATGGTGTATCTGTGATAAAATGCCACATTTCTGAAAGAAACTGTCCTCTTGCGGAGTGTAATGCTGTATGTTCCGGAGGAAATGGGAAATATTCAGCAGAGTCCTGGTATTTCTGGGAGAAGAGGTCTGATGTGGGGGGGAAGGTGATGTATCTGTGAGAAAGCTGGTGTTTCTGGGAGAAAATGCCAGGTATTGGTGAGGAAACAGATGCTAGAGAGGGAAAAGGCTGGTATTTTGGGGAAAAAAGGCCGTTTTTGAAAGAATAAGCTGGCATTTCTGGGAGAATATGTCCCATCTTTGGGAGAAAACGGGTGTATGTGGGAGAAAATGTCGTGTATTTGGGAGAAAGCTGGTGTATGTGGGAGAAAAGGCCATTGTGATGGGAGTCAGTGTGATCTTGAGGAGTGGAAAGCAGTATTCTTGAGATGAAACGTGAGGTATTTCTAAGAGTCCTGGTATTTCTGGGAGAAAATGTCTTGTTTTGGAGAGCCAAAGTCCCATTTTGGGGGCAGAAGCTGGTATTTCTGTGACACTGCCATCTTGATGGGGGTAAGTGTGATCTTGAGGAGTGTAAAGCAGCATTTTGGTTAGAAAATGGGAGCTCTTCCTAAGAGCAGTGCTATTTCTGGGAGAAAAGGAGCTCTACTGGGCATAAAAATGGTGTATCTGTGATAAAATGCCACATTTCTGAAAGAAACTGTCCTCTTGCGGAGTGTAATGCTGTATGTTCCGGAGGAAAGGGGAAATATTCAGCAGAGTCCTGGTATTTCTGGGAGAAGAGGTCTGATGTGGGGGGGAAGGTGATGCATCTGTGAGAAAGCTGGTGTTTCTGGGAGAAAATGCCAGGTATTGGTGAGGAAACAGATGCTAGAGAGGGAAAAGGCTGGTATTTTGGGGAAAAAAGGCCGTTTTTTAAAGAATAAGCTGGCATTTCTGGGAGAATATGTCCCATCTTTGGGAGAAAACGGGTGTATGTGGGAGAAAATGTCGTGTATTTGGGAGAAAGCTGGTGTATGTGGGAGAAAAGGCCATTGTGATGGGAGTCAGTGTGATCTTGAGGAGTGGAAAGCAGTATTCTTGAGATGAAACGTGAGGTATTTCTAAGAGTCCTGGTATTTCTGGGAGAAAATGTCTTGTTTTGGAGAGCCAAAGTCCCATTTTGGGGGCAGAAGCTGGTATTTCTCTGACACTGCCATCTTGATGGGGGTAAGTGTGATCTTGAGGAGTGTAAAGCAGCATTTTGGTTAGAAAATGGGAGCTCTTCCTAAGAGCAGTGCTATTTCTGGGAGAAAAGGAGCTCTACTGGGCATAAAAATGGTGTATCTGTGATAAAATGCCACATTTCTGAAAGAAACTGTCCTCTTGCGGAGTGTAATGCTGTATGTTCCGGAGGAAATGGGAAATATTCAGCAGAGTCCTGGTATTTCTGGGAGAAGAGGTCTGATGTGGGGGGGAAGGTGATGCATCTGTGAGAAAGCTGGTGTTTCTGGGAGAAAATGCCAGGTATTGGTGAGGAAACAGATGCTAGAGAGGGAAAAGGCTGGTATTTTGGGGAAAAAAGGCCGTTTTTGAAAGAATAAGCTGGCATTTCTGGGAGAATATGTCCCATCTTTGGGAGAAAACGGGTGTATGTGGGAGAAAATGTCGTGTATTTGGGAGAAAGCTGGTGTATGTGGGAGAAAAGGCCATTGTGATGGGAGTCAGTGTGATCTTGAGGAGTGGAAAGCAGTATTCTTGAGATGAAACGTGAGGTATTTCTAAGAGTCCTGGTATTTCTGGGAGAAAATGTCTTGTTTTGGAGAGCCAAAGTCCCATTTTGGGGGCAGAAGCTGGTATTTCTGTGACACTGCCATCTTGATGGGGGTAAGTGTGATCTTGAGGAGTGTAAAGCAGCATTTTGGTTAGAAAATGGGAGCTCTTCCTAAGAGCAGTGCTATTTCTGGGAGAAAAGGAGCTCTACTGGGCATAAAAATGGTGTATCTGTGATAAAATGCCACATTTCTGAAAGAAACTGTCCTCTTGCGGAGTGTAATGCTGTATGTTCCGGAGGAAATGGGAAATATTCAGCAGAGTCCTGGTATTTCTGGGAGAAGAGGTCTGATGTGGGGGGGGGAAGGTGATGTATCTGTGAGAAAGCTGGTGTTTCTGGGAGAAAATGCCAGGTATTGGTGAGGAAACAGATGCTAGAGAGGGAAAAGGCTGGTATTTTGGGGAAAAAAGGCCGTTTTTGAAAGAATAAGCTGGCATTTCTGGGAGAATATGTCCCATCTTTGGGAGAAAACGGGTGTATGTGGGAGAAAATGTCGTGTATTTGGGAGAAAGCTGGTGTATGTGGGAGAAAAGGCCATTGTGATGGGAGTCAGTGTGATCTTGAGGAGTGGAAAGCAGTATTCTTGAGATGAAACGTGAGGTATTTCTAAGAGTCCTGGTATTTCTGGGAGAAAATGTCTTGTTTTGGAGAGCCAAAGTCCCATTTTGGGGGCAGAAGCTGGTATTTCTGTGACACTGCCATCTTGATGGGGGTAAGTGTGATCTTGAGGAGTGTAAAGCAGCATTTTGGTTAGAAAATGGGAGCTCTTCCTAAGAGCAGTGCTATTTCTGGGAGAAAAGGAGCTCTACTGGGCATAAAAATGGTGTATCTGTGATAAAATGCCACATTTCTGAAAGAAACTGTCCTCTTGCGGAGTGTAATGCTGTATGTTCCGGAGGAAATGGGAAATATTCAGCAGAGTCCTGGTATTTCTGGGAGAAGAGGTCTGATGTGGGGGGGAAGGTGATGTATCTGTGAGAAAGCTGGTGTTTCTGGGAGAAAATGCCAGGTATTGGTGAGGAAACAGATGCTAGAGAGGGAAAAGGCTGGTATTTTGGGGAAAAAAGGCCGTTTTTGAAAGAATAAGCTGGCATTTCTGGGAGAATATGTCCCATCTTTGGGAGAAAACGGGTGTATGTGGGAGAAAATGTCGTGTATTTGGGAGAAAGCTGGTGTATGTGGGAGAAAAGGCCATTGTGATGGGAGTCAGTGTGATCTTGAGGAGTGGAAAGCAGTATTCTTGAGATGAAACGTGAGGTATTTCTAAGAGTCCTGGTATTTCTGGGAGAAAATGTCTTGTTTTGGAGAGCCAAAGTCCCATTTTGGGGGCAGAAGCTGGTATTTCTGTGACACTGCCATCTTGATGGGGGTAAGTGTGATCTTGAGGAGTGTAAAGCAGCATTTTGGTTAGAAAATGGGAGCTCTTCCTAAGAGCAGTGCTATTTCTGGGAGAAAAGGAGCTCTACTGGGCATAAAAATGGTGTATCTGTGATAAAATGCCACATTTCTGAAAGAAACTGTCCTCTTGCGGAGTGTAATGCTGTATGTTCCGGAGGAAATGGGAAATATTCAGCAGAGTCCTGGTATTTCTGGGAGAAGAGGTCTGATGTGGGGGGGGGAAGGTGATGCATCTGTGAGAAAGCTGGTGTTTCTGGGAGAAAATGCCAGGTATTGGTGAGGAAACAGATGCTAGAGAGGGAAAAGGCTGGTATTTTGGGGAAAAAAGGCCGTTTTTGAAAGAATAAGCTGGCATTTCTGGGAGAATATGTCCCATCTTTGGGAGAAAACGGGTGTATGTGGGAGAAAATGTCGTGTATTTGGGAGAAAGCTGGTGTATGTGGGAGAAAAGGCCATTGTGATGGGAGTCAGTGTGATCTTGAGGAGTGGAAAGCAGTATTCTTGAGATGAAACGTGAGGTATTTCTAAGAGTCCTGGTATTTCTGGGAGAAAATGTCTTGTTTTGGAGAGCCAAAGTCCCATTTTGGGGGCAGAAGCTGGTATTTCTCTGACACTGCCATCTTGATGGGGGTAAGTGTGATCTTGAGGAGTGTAAAGCAGCATTTTGGTTAGAAAATGGGAGCTCTTCCTAAGAGCAGTGCTATTTCTGGGAGAAAAGGAGCTCTACTGGGCATAAAAATGGTGTATCTGTGATAAAATGCCACATTTCTGAAAGAAACTGTCCTCTTGCGGAGTGTAATGCTGTATGTTCCGGAGGAAATGGGAAATATTCAGCAGAGTCCTGGTATTTCTGGGAGAAGAGGTCTGATGTGGGGGGGGGAAGGTGATGTATCTGTGAGAAAGCTGGTGTTTCTGGGAGAAAATGCCAGGTATTGGTGAGGAAACAGATGCTAGAGAGGGAAAAGGCTGGTATTTTGGGGAAAAAAGGCCGTTTTTTAAAGAATAAGCTGGCATTTCTGGGAGAATATGTCCCATCTTTGGGAGAAAACGGGTGTATGTGGGAGAAAATGTCGTGTATTTGGGAGAAAGCTGGTGTATGTGGGAGAAAAGGCCATTGTGATGGGAGTCAGTGTGATCTTGAGGAGTGGAAAGCAGTATTCTTGAGATGAAACGTGAGGTATTTCTAAGAGTCCTGGTATTTCTGGGAGAAAATGTCTTGTTTTGGAGAGCCAAAGTCCCATTTTGGGGGCAGAAGCTGGTATTTCTGTGACACTGCCATCTTGATGGGGGTAAGTGTGATCTTGAGGAGTGTAAAGCAGCATTTTGGTTAGAAAATGGGAGCTCTTCCTAAGAGCAGTGCTATTTCTGGGAGAAAAGGAGCTCTACTGGGCATAAAAATGGTGTATCTGTGATAAAATGCCACATTTCTGAAAGAAACTGTCCTCTTGCGGAGTGTAATGCTGTATGTTCCGGAGGAAATGGGAAATATTCAGCAGAGTCCTGGTATTTCTGGGAGAAGAGGTCTGATGTGGGGGGGGGAAGGTGATGTATCTGTGAGAAAGCTGGTGTTTCTGGGAGAAAATGCCAGGTATTGGTGAGGAAACAGATGCTAGAGAGGGAAAAGGCTGGTATTTTGGGGAAAAAAGGCCGTTTTTGAAAGAATAAGCTGGCATTTCTGGGAGAATATGTCCCATCTTTGGGAGAAAACGGGTGTATGTGGGAGAAAATGTCGTGTATTTGGGAGAAAGCTGGTGTATGTGGGAGAAAAGGCCATTGTGATGGGAGTCAGTGTGATCTTGAGGAGTGGAAAGCAGTATTCTTGAGATGAAACGTGAGGTATTTCTAAGAGTCCTGGTATTTCTGGGAGAAAATGTCTTGTTTTGGAGAGCCAAAGTCCCATTTTGGGGGCAGAAGCTGGTATTTCTGTGACACTGCCATCTTGATGGGGGTAAGTGTGATCTTGAGGAGTGTAAAGCAGCATTTTGGTTAGAAAATGGGAGCTCTTCCTAAGAGCAGTGCTATTTCTGGGAGAAAAGGAGCTCTACTGGGCATAAAAATGGTGTATCTGTGATAAAATGCCACATTTCTGAAAGAAACTGTCCTCTTGCGGAGTGTAATGCTGTATGTTCCGGAGGAAATGGGAAATATTCAGCAGAGTCCTGGTATTTCTGGGAGAAGAGGTCTGATGTGGGGGGGAAGGTGATGTATCTGTGAGAAAGCTGGTGTTTCTGGGAGAAAATGCCAGGTATTGGTGAGGAAACAGATGCTAGAGAGGGAAAAGGCTGGTATTTTGGGGAAAAAAGGCCGTTTTTGAAAGAATAAGCTGGCATTTCTGGGAGAATATGTCCCATCTTTGGGAGAAAACGGGTGTATGTGGGAGAAAATGTCGTGTATTTGGGAGAAAGCTGGTGTATGTGGGAGAAAAGGCCATTGTGATGGGAGTCAGTGTGATCTTGAGGAGTGGAAAGCAGTATTCTTGAGATGAAACGTGAGGTATTTCTAAGAGTCCTGGTATTTCTGGGAGAAAATGTCTTGTTTTGGAGAGCCAAAGTCCCATTTTGGGGGCAGAAGCTGGTATTTCTGTGACACTGCCATCTTGATGGGGGTAAGTGTGATCTTGAGGAGTGTAAAGCAGCATTTTGGTTAGAAAATGGGAGCTCTTCCTAAGAGCAGTGCTATTTCTGGGAGAAAAGGAGCTCTACTGGGCATAAAAATGGTGTATCTGTGATAAAATGCCACATTTCTGAAAGAAACTGTCCTCTTGCGGAGTGTAATGCTGTATGTTCCGGAGGAAATGGGAAATATTCAGCAGAGTCCTGGTATTTCTGGGAGAAGAGGTCTGATGTGGGGGGGAAGGTGATGTATCTGTGAGAAAGCTGGTGTTTCTGGGAGAAAATGCCAGGTATTGGTGAGGAAACAGATGCTAGAGAGGGAAAAGGCTGGTATTTTGGGGAAAAAAGGCCGTTTTTGAAAGAATAAGCTGGCATTTCTGGGAGAATATGTCCCATCTTTGGGAGAAAACGGGTGTATGTGGGAGAAAATGTCGTGTATTTGGGAGAAAGCTGGTGTATGTGGGAGAAAAGGCCATTGTGATGGGAGTCAGTGTGATCTTGAGGAGTGGAAAGCAGTATTCTTGAGATGAAACGTGAGGTATTTCTAAGAGTCCTGGTATTTCTGGGAGAAAATGTCTTGTTTTGGAGAGCCAAAGTCCCATTTTGGGGGCAGAAGCTGGTATTTCTGTGACACTGCCATCTTGATGGGGGTAAGTGTGATCTTGAGGAGTGTAAAGCAGCATTTTGGTTAGAAAATGGGAGCTCTTCCTAAGAGCAGTGCTATTTCTGGGAGAAAAGGAGCTCTACTGGGCATAAAAATGGTGTATCTGTGATAAAATGCCACATTTCTGAAAGAAACTGTCCTCTTGCGGAGTGTAATGCTGTATGTTCCGGAGGAAATGGGAAATATTCAGCAGAGTCCTGGTATTTCTGGGAGAAGAGGTCTGATGTGGGGGGGGGAAGGTGATGTATCTGTGAGAAAGCTGGTGTTTCTGGGAGAAAATGCCAGGTATTGGTGAGGAAACAGATGCTAGAGAGGGAAAAGGCTGGTATTTTGGGGAAAAAAGGCCGTTTTTGAAAGAATAAGCTGGCATTTCTGGGAGAATATGTCCCATCTTTGGGAGAAAACGGGTGTATGTGGGAGAAAATGTCGTGTATTTGGGAGAAAGCTGGTGTATGTGGGAGAAAAGGCCATTGTGATGGGAGTCAGTGTGATCTTGAGGAGTGGAAAGCAGTATTCTTGAGATGAAACGTGAGGTATTTCTAAGAGTCCTGGTATTTCTGGGAGAAAATGTCTTGTTTTGGAGAGCCAAAGTCCCATTTTGGGGGCAGAAGCTGGTATTTCTGTGACACTGCCATCTTGATGGGGGTAAGTGTGATCTTGAGGAGTGTAAAGCAGCATTTTGGTTAGAAAATGGGAGCTCTTCCTAAGAGCAGTGCTATTTCTGGGAGAAAAGGAGCTCTACTGGGCATAAAAATGGTGTATCTGTGATAAAATGCCACATTTCTGAAAGAAACTGTCCTCTTGCGGAGTGTAATGCTGTATGTTCCGGAGGAAATGGGAAATATTCAGCAGAGTCCTGGTATTTCTGGGAGAAGAGGTCTGATGTGGGGGGGGGAAGGTGATGTATCTGTGAGAAAGCTGGTGTTTCTGGGAGAAAATGCCAGGTATTGGTGAGGAAACAGATGCTAGAGAGGGAAAAGGCTGGTATTTTGGGGAAAAAAGGCCGTTTTTGAAAGAATAAGCTGGCATTTCTGGGAGAATATGTCCCATCTTTGGGAGAAAACGGGTGTATGTGGGAGAAAATGTCGTGTATTTGGGAGAAAGCTGGTGTATGTGGGAGAAAAGGCCATTGTGATGGGAGTCAGTGTGATCTTGAGGAGTGGAAAGCAGTATTCTTGAGATGAAACGTGAGGTATTTCTAAGAGTCCTGGTATTTCTGGGAGAAAATGTCTTGTTTTGGAGAGCCAAAGTCCCATTTTGGGGGCAGAAGCTGGTATTTCTGTGACACTGCCATCTTGATGGGGGTAAGTGTGATCTTGAGGAGTGTAAAGCAGCATTTTGGTTAGAAAATGGGAGCTCTTCCTAAGAGCAGTGCTATTTCTGGGAGAAAAGGAGCTCTACTGGGCATAAAAATGGTGTATCTGTGATAAAATGCCACATTTCTGAAAGAAACTGTCCTCTTGCGGAGTGTAATGCTGTATGTTCCGGAGGAAATGGGAAATATTCAGCAGAGTCCTGGTATTTCTGGGAGAAGAGGTCTGATGTGGGGGGGGGGAAGGTGATGTATCTGTGAGAAAGCTGGTGTTTCTGGGAGAAAATGCCAGGTATTGGTGAGGAAACAGATGCTAGAGAGGGAAAAGGCTGGTATTTTGGGGAAAAAAGGCCGTTTTTGAAAGAATAAGCTGGCATTTCTGGGAGAATATGTCCCATCTTTGGGAGAAAACGGGTGTATGTGGGAGAAAATGTCGTGTATTTGGGAGAAAGCTGGTGTATGTGGGAGAAAAGGCCATTGTGATGGGAGTCAGTGTGATCTTGAGGAGTGGAAAGCAGTATTCTTGAGATGAAACGTGAGGTATTTCTAAGAGTCCTGGTATTTCTGGGAGAAAATGTCTTGTTTTGGAGAGCCAAAGTCCCATTTTGGGGGCAGAAGCTGGTATTTCTGTGACACTGCCATCTTGATGGGGGTAAGTGTGATCTTGAGGAGTGTAAAGCAGCATTTTGGTTAGAAAATGGGAGCTCTTCCTAAGAGCAGTGCTATTTCTGGGAGAAAAGGAGCTCTACTGGGCATAAAAATGGTGTATCTGTGATAAAATGCCACATTTCTGAAAGAAACTGTCCTCTTGCGGAGTGTAATGCTGTATGTTCCGGAGGAAATGGGAAATATTCAGCAGAGTCCTGGTATTTCTGGGAGAAGAGGTCTGATGTGGGGGGGGGAAGGTGATGTATCTGTGAGAAAGCTGGTGTTTCTGGGAGAAAATGCCAGGTATTGGTGAGGAAACAGATGCTAGAGAGGGAAAAGGCTGGTATTTTGGGGAAAAAAGGCCGTTTTTTAAAGAATAAGCTGGCATTTCTGGGAGAATATGTCCCATCTTTGGGAGAAAACGGGTGTATGTGGGAGAAAATGTCGTGTATTTGGGAGAAAGCTGGTGTATGTGGGAGAAAAGGCCATTGTGATGGGAGTCAGTGTGATCTTGAGGAGTGGAAAGCAGTATTCTTGAGATGAAACGTGAGGTATTTCTAAGAGTCCTGGTATTTCTGGGAGAAAATGTCTTGTTTTGGAGAGCCAAAGTCCCATTTTGGGGGCAGAAGCTGGTATTTCTGTGACACTGCCATCTTGATGGGGGTAAGTGTGATCTTGAGGAGTGTAAAGCAGCATTTTGGTTAGAAAATGGGAGCTCTTCCTAAGAGCAGTGCTATTTCTGGGAGAAAAGGAGCTCTACTGGGCATAAAAATGGTGTATCTGTGATAAAATGCCACATTTCTGAAAGAAACTGTCCTCTTGCGGAGTGTAATGCTGTATGTTCCGGAGGAAATGGGAAATATTCAGCAGAGTCCTGGTATTTCTGGGAGAAGAGGTCTGATGTGGGGGGGGGAAGGTGATGCATCTGTGAGAAAGCTGGTGTTTCTGGGAGAAAATGCCAGGTATTGGTGAGGAAACAGATGCTAGAGAGGGAAAAGGCTGGTATTTTGGGGAAAAAAGGCCGTTTTTGAAAGAATAAGCTGGCATTTCTGGGAGAATATGTCCCATCTTTGGGAGAAAACGGGTGTATGTGGGAGAAAATGTCGTGTATTTGGGAGAAAGCTGGTGTATGTGGGAGAAAAGGCCATTGTGATGGGAGTCAGTGTGATCTTGAGGAGTGGAAAGCAGTATTCTTGAGATGAAACGTGAGGTATTTCTAAGAGTCCTGGTATTTCTGGGAGAAAATGTCTTGTTTTGGAGAGCCAAAGTCCCATTTTGGGGGCAGAAGCTGGTATTTCTGTGACACTGCCATCTTGATGGGGGTAAGTGTGATCTTGAGGAGTGTAAAGCAGCATTTTTGTTAGAAAATGGGAGCTCTTCCTAAGAGCAGTGCTATTTCTGGGAGAAAAGGAGCTCTACTGGGCATAAAAATGGTGTATCTGTGATAAAATGCCACATTTCTGAAAGAAACTGTCCTCTTGCGGAGTGTAATGCTGTATGTTCCGGAGGAAATGGGAAATATTCAGCAGAGTCCTGGTATTTCTGGGAGAAGAGGTCTGATGTGGGGGGGAAGGTGATGCATCTGTGAGAAAGCTGGTGTTTCTGGGAGAAAATGCCAGGTATTGGTGAGGAAACAGATGCTAGAGAGGGAAAAGGCTGGTATTTTGGGGAAAAAAGGCCGTTTTTGAAAGAATAAGCTGGCATTTCTGGGAGAATATGTCCCATCTTTGGGAGAAAACGGGTGTATGTGGGAGAAAATGTCGTGTATTTGGGAGAAAGCTGGTGTATGTGGGAGAAAAGGCCATTGTGATGGGAGTCAGTGTGATCTTGAGGAGTGGAAAGCAGTATTCTTGAGATGAAACGTGAGGTATTTCTAAGAGTCCTGGTATTTCTGGGAGAAAATGTCTTGTTTTGGAGAGCCAAAGTCCCATTTTGGGGGCAGAAGCTGGTATTTCTGTGACACTGCCATCTTGATGGGGGTAAGTGTGATCTTGAGGAGTGTAAAGCAGCATTTTGGTTAGAAAATGGGAGCTCTTCCTAAGAGCAGTGCTATTTCTGGGAGAAAAGGAGCTCTACTGGGCATAAAAATGGTGTATCTGTGATAAAATGCCACATTTCTGAAAGAAACTGTCCTCTTGCGGAGTGTAATGCTGTATGTTCCGGAGGAAATGGGAAATATTCAGCAGAGTCCTGGTATTTCTGGGAGAAGAGGTCTGATGTGGGGGGGGGAAGGTGATGCATCTGTGAGAAAGCTGGTGTTTCTGGGAGAAAATGCCAGGTATTGGTGAGGAAACAGATGCTAGAGAGGGAAAAGGCTGGTATTTTGGGGAAAAAAGGCCGTTTTTGAAAGAATAAGCTGGCATTTCTGGGAGAATATGTCCCATCTTTGGGAGAAAACGGGTGTATGTGGGAGAAAATGTCGTGTATTTGGGAGAAAGCTGGTGTATGTGGGAGAAAAGGCCATTGTGATGGGAGTCAGTGTGATCTTGAGGAGTGGAAAGCAGTATTCTTGAGATGAAACGTGAGGTATTTCTAAGAGTCCTGGTATTTCTGGGAGAAAATGTCTTGTTTTGGAGAGCCAAAGTCCCATTTTGGGGGCAGAAGCTGGTATTTCTGTGACACTGCCATCTTGATGGGGGTAAGAGTGTGATCTTGAGGAGTGTAAAGCAGCATTTTGGTTAGAAAATGGGAGCTCTTCCTAAGAGCAGTGCTATTTCTGGGAGAAAAGGAGCTCTACTGGGCATAAAAATGGTGTATCTGTGATAAAATGCCACATTTCTGAAAGAAACTGTCCTCTTGCGGAGTGTAATGCTGTATGTTCCGGAGGAAATGGGAAATATTCAGCAGAGTCCTGGTATTTCTGGGAGAAGAGGTCTGATGTGGGGGGGGGAAGGTGATGCATCTGTGAGAAAGCTGGTGTTTCTGGGAGAAAATGCCAGGTATTGGTGAGGAAACAGATGCTAGAGAGGGAAAAGGCTGGTATTTTGGGGAAAAAAGGCCGTTTTTGAAAGAATAAGCTGGCATTTCTGGGAGAATATGTCCCATCTTTGGGAGAAAACGGGTGTATGTGGGAGAAAATGTCGTGTATTTGGGAGAAAGCTGGTGTATGTGGGAGAAAAGGCCATTGTGATGGGAGTCAGTGTGATCTTGAGGAGTGGAAAGCAGTATTCTTGAGATGAAACGTGAGGTATTTCTAAGAGTCCTGGTATTTCTGGGAGAAAATGTCTTGTTTTGGAGAGCCAAAGTCCCATTTTGGGGGCAGAAGCTGGTATTTCTGTGACACTGCCATCTTGATGGGGGTAAGTGTGATCTTGAGGAGTGTAAAGCAGCATTTTGGTTAGAAAATGGGAGCTCTTCCTAAGAGCAGTGCTATTTCTGGGAGAAAAGGAGCTCTACTGGGCATAAAAATGGTGTATCTGTGATAAAATGCCACATTTCTGAAAGAAACTGTCCTCTTGCGGAGTGTAATGCTGTATGTTCCGGAGGAAATGGGAAATATTCAGCAGAGTCCTGGTATTTCTGGGAGAAGAGGTCTGATGTGGGGGGGGGAAGGTGATGCATCTGTGAGAAAGCTGGTGTTTCTGGGAGAAAATGCCAGGTATTGGTGAGGAAACAGATGCTAGAGAGGGAAAAGGCTGGTATTTTGGGGAAAAAAGGCCGTTTTTGAAAGAATAAGCTGGCATTTCTGGGAGAATATGTCCCATCTTTGGGAGAAAACGGGTGTATGTGGGAGAAAATGTCGTGTATTTGGGAGAAAGCTGGTGTATGTGGGAGAAAAGGCCATTGTGATGGGAGTCAGTGTGATCTTGAGGAGTGGAAAGCAGTATTCTTGAGATGAAACGTGAGGTATTTCTAAGAGTCCTGGTATTTCTGGGAGAAAATGTCTTGTTTTGGAGAGCCAAAGTCCCATTTTGGGGGCAGAAGCTGGTATTTCTGTGACACTGCCATCTTGATGGGGGTAAGTGTGATCTTGAGGAGTGTAAAGCAGCATTTTGGTTAGAAAATGGGAGCTCTTCCTAAGAGCAGTGCTATTTCTGGGAGAAAAGGAGCTCTACTGGGCATAAAAATGGTGTATCTGTGATAAAATGCCACATTTCTGAAAGAAACTGTCCTCTTGCGGAGTGTAATGCTGTATGTTCCGGAGGAAATGGGAAATATTCAGCAGAGTCCTGGTATTTCTGGGAGAAGAGGTCTGATGTGGGGGGGAAGGTGATGCATCTGTGAGAAAGCTGGTGTTTCTGGGAGAAAATGCCAGGTATTGGTGAGGAAACAGATGCTAGAGAGGGAAAAGGCTGGTATTTTGGGGAAAAAAGGCCGTTTTTTAAAGAATAAGCTGGCATTTCTGGGAGAATATGTCCCATCTTTGGGAGAAAACGGGTGTATGTGGGAGAAAATGTCGTGTATTTGGGAGAAAGCTGGTGTATGTGGGAGAAAAGGCCATTGTGATGGGAGTCAGTGTGATCTTGAGGAGTGGAAAGCAGTATTCTTGAGATGAAACGTGAGGTATTTCTAAGAGTCCTGGTATTTCTGGGAGAAAATGTCTTGTTTTGGAGAGCCAAAGTCCCATTTTGGGGGCAGAAGCTGGTATTTCTGTGACACTGCCATCTTGATGGGGGTAAGTGTGATCTTGAGGAGTGTGAAGCAGCATTTTGGTTAGAAAATGGGAGCTCTTCCTAAGAGCAGTGCTATTTCTGGGAGAAAAGGAGCTCTACTGGGCATAAAAATGGTGTATCTGTGATAAAATGCCACATTTCTGAAAGAAACTGTCCTCTTGCGGAGTGTAATGCTGTATGTTCCGGAGGAAATGGGAAATATTCAGCAGAGTCCTGGTATTTCTGGGAGAAGAGGTCTGATGTGGGGGGGGGAAGGTGATGCATCTGTGAGAAAGCTGGTGTTTCTGGGAGAAAATGCCAGGTATTGGTGAGGAAACAGATGCTAGAGAGGGAAAAGGCTGGTATTTTGGGGAAAAAAGGCCGTTTTTGAAAGAATAAGCTGGCATTTCTGGGAGAATATGTCCCATCTTTGGGAGAAAACGGGTGTATGTGGGAGAAAATGTCGTGTATTTGGGAGAAAGCTGGTGTATGTGGGAGAAAAGGCCATTGTGATGGGAGTCAGTGTGATCTTGAGGAGTGGAAAGCAGTATTCTTGAGATGAAACGTGAGGTATTTCTAAGAGTCCTGGTATTTCTGGGAGAAAATGTCTTGTTTTGGAGAGCCAAAGTCCCATTTTGGGGGCAGAAGCTGGTATTTCTCTGACACTGCCATCTTGATGGGGGTAAGTGTGATCTTGAGGAGTGTAAAGCAGCATTTTGGTTAGAAAATGGGAGCTCTTCCTAAGAGCAGTGCTATTTCTGGGAGAAAAGGAGCTCTACTGGGCATAAAAATGGTGTATCTGTGATAAAATGCCACATTTCTGAAAGAAACTGTCCTCTTGCGGAGTGTAATGCTGTATGTTCCGGAGGAAATGGGAAATATTCAGCAGAGTCCTGGTATTTCTGGGAGAAGAGGTCTGATGTGGGGGGGGGAAGGTGATGCATCTGTGAGAAAGCTGGTGTTTCTGGGAGAAAATGCCAGGTATTGGTGAGGAAACAGATGCTAGAGAGGGAAAAGGCTGGTATTTTGGGGAAAAAAGGCCGTTTGTTAAAGAATAAGCTGGCATTTCTGGGAGAATATGTCCCATCTTTGGGAGAAAACGGGTGTATGTGGGAGAAAATGTCGTGTATTTGGGAGAAAGCTGGTGTATGTGGGAGAAAAGGCCATTGTGATGGGAGTCAGTGTGATCTTGAGGAGTGGAAAGCAGTATTCTTGAGATGAAACGTGAGGTATTTCTAAGAGTCCTGGTATTTCTGGGAGAAAATGTCTTGTTTTGGAGAGCCAAAGTCCCATTTTGGGGGCAGAAGCTGGTATTTCTCTGACACTGCCATCTTGATGGGGGTAAGTGTGATCTTGAGGAGTGTAAAGCAGCATTTTGGTTAGAAAATGGGAGCTCTTCCTAAGAGCAGTGCTATTTCTGGGAGAAAAGGAGCTCTACTGGGCATAAAAATGGTGTATCTGTGATAAAATGCCACATTTCTGAAAGAAACTGTCCTCTTGCGGAGTGTAATGCTGTATGTTCCGGAGGAAATGGGAAATATTCAGCAGAGTCCTGGTATTTCTGGGAGAAGAGGTCTGATGTGGGGGGGGGAAGGTGATGCATCTGTGAGAAAGCTGGTGTTTCTGGGAGAAAATGCCAGGTATTGGTGAGGAAACAGATGCTAGAGAGGGAAAAGGCTGGTATTTTGGGGAAAAAAGGCCGTTTGTTAAAGAATAAGCTGGCATTTCTGGGAGAATATGTCCCATCTTTGGGAGAAAACGGGTGTATGTGGGAGAAAATGTCGTGTATTTGGGAGAAAGCTGGTGTATGTGGGAGAAAAGGCCATTGTGATGGGAGTCAGTGTGATCTTGAGGAGTGGAAAGCAGTATTCTTGAGATGAAACGTGAGGTATTTCTAAGAGTCCTGGTATTTCTGGGAGAAAATGTCTTGTTTTGGAGAGCCAAAGTCCCATTTTGGGGGCAGAAGCTGGTATTTCTCTGACACTGCCATCTTGATGGGGGTAAGTGTGATCTTGAGGAGTGTAAAGCAGCATTTTGGTTAGAAAATGGGAGCTCTTCCTAAGAGCAGTGCTATTTCTGGGAGAAAAGGAGCTCTACTGGGCATAAAAATGGTGTATCTGTGATAAAATGCCACATTTCTGAAAGAAACTGTCCTCTTGCGGAGTGTAATGCTGTATGTTCCGGAGGAAATGGGAAATATTCAGCAGAGTCCTGGTATTTCTGGGAGAAGAGGTCTGATGTGGGGGGGGGAAGGTGATGCATCTGTGAGAAAGCTGGTGTTTCTGGGAGAAAATGCCAGGTATTGGTGAGGAAACAGATGCTAGAGAGGGAAAAGGCTGGTATTTTGGGGAAAAAAGGCCGTTTGTTAAAGAATAAGCTGGCATTTCTGGGAGAATATGTCCCATCTTTGGGAGAAAACGGGTGTATGTGGGAGAAAATGTCGTGTATTTGGGAGAAAGCTGGTGTATGTGGGAGAAAAGGCCATTGTGATGGGAGTCAGTGTGATCTTGAGGAGTGGAAAGCAGTATTCTTGAGATGAAACGTGAGGTATTTCTAAGAGTCCTGGTATTTCTGGGAGAAAATGTCTTGTTTTGGAGAGCCAAAGTCCCATTTTGGGGCAGAAGCTGGTATTTCTGTGACACTGCCATCTTGATGGGGGTAAGTGTGATCTTGAGGAGTGTAAAGCAGCATTTTGGTTAGAAAATGGGAGCTCTTCCTAAGAGCAGTGCTATTTCTGGGAGAAAAGGAGCTCTACTGGGCATAAAAATGGTGTATCTGTGATAAAATGCCACATTTCTGAAAGAAACTGTCCTCTTGCGGAGTGTAATGCTGTATGTTCCGGAGGAAATGGGAAATATTCAGCAGAGTCCTGGTATTTCTGGGAGAAGAGGTCTGATGTGGGGGGGGGAAGGTGATGCATCTGTGAGAAAGCTGGTGTTTCTGGGAGAAAATGCCAGGTATTGGTGAGGAAACAGATGCTAGAGAGGGAAAAGGCTGGTATTTTGGGGAAAAAAGGCCGTTTGTTAAAGAATAAGCTGGCATTTCTGGGAGAATATGTCCCATCTTTGGGAGAAAACGGGTGTATGTGGGAGAAAATGTCGTGTATTTGGGAGAAAGCTGGTGTATGTGGGAGAAAAGGCCATTGTGATGGGAGTCAGTGTGATCTTGAGGAGTGGAAAGCAGTATTCTTGAGATGAAACGTGAGGTATTTCTAAGAGTCCTGGTATTTCTGGGAGAAAATGTCTTGTTTTGGAGAGCCAAAGTCCCATTTTGGGGGCAGAAGCTGGTATTTCTCTGACACTGCCATCTTGATGGGGGTAAGTGTGATCTTGAGGAGTGTAAAGCAGCATTTTGGTTAGAAAATGGGAGCTCTTCCTAAGAGCAGTGCTATTTCTGGGAGAAAAGGAGCTCTACTGGGCATAAAAATGGTGTATCTGTGATAAAATGCCACATTTCTGAAAGAAACTGTCCTCTTGCGGAGTGTAATGCTGTATGTTCCGGAGGAAATGGGAAATATTCAGCAGAGTCCTGGTATTTCTGGGAGAAGAGGTCTGATGTGGGGGGGGAAGGTGATGCATCTGTGAGAAAGCTGGTGTTTCTGGGAGAAAATGCCAGGTATTGGTGAGGAAACAGATGCTAGAGAGGGAAAAGGCTGGTATTTTGGGGAAAAAAGGCCGTTTGTTAAAGAATAAGCTGGCATTTCTGGGAGAATATGTCCCATCTTTGGGAGAAAACGGGTGTATGTGGGAGAAAATGTCGTGTATTTGGGAGAAAGCTGGTGTATGTGGGAGAAAAGGCCATTGTGATGGGAGTCAGTGTGATCTTGAGGAGTGGAAAGCAGTATTCTTGAGATGAAACGTGAGGTATTTCTAAGAGTCCTGGTATTTCTGGGAGAAAATGTCTTGTTTTGGAGAGCCAAAGTCCCATTTTGGGGGCAGAAGCTGGTATTTCTGTGACACTGCCATCTTGATGGGGGTAAGTGTGATCTTGAGGAGTGTAAAGCAGCATTTTGGTTAGAAAATGGGAGCTCTTCCTAAGAGCAGTGCTATTTCTGGGAGAAAAGGAGCTCTACTGGGCATAAAAATGGTGTATCTGTGATAAAATGCCACATTTCTGAAAGAAACTGTCCTCTTGCGGAGTGTAATGCTGTATGTTCCGGAGGAAATGGGAAATATTCAGCAGAGTCCTGGTATTTCTGGGAGAAGAGGTCTGATGTGGGGGGGGGAAGGTGATGCATCTGTGAGAAAGCTGGTGTTTCTGGGAGAAAATGCCAGGTATTGGTGAGGAAACAGATGCTAGAGAGGGAAAAGGCTGGTATTTTGGGGAAAAAAGGCCGTTTGTTAAAGAATAAGCTGGCATTTCTGGGAGAATATGTCCCATCTTTGGGAGAAAACGGGTGTATGTGGGAGAAAATGTCGTGTATTTGGGAGAAAGCTGGTGTATGTGGGAGAAAAGGCCATTGTGATGGGAGTCAGTGTGATCTTGAGGAGTGGAAAGCAGTATTCTTGAGATGAAACGTGAGGTATTTCTAAGAGTCCTGGTATTTCTGGGAGAAAATGTCTTGTTTTGGAGAGCCAAAGTCCCATTTTGGGGGCAGAAGCTGGTATTTCTGTGACACTGCCATCTTGATGGGGGTAAGTGTGATCTTGAGGAGTGTAAAGCAGCATTTTGGTTAGAAAATGGGAGCTCTTCCTAAGAGCAGTGCTATTTCTGGGAGAAAAGGAGCTCTACTGGGCATAAAAATGGTGTATCTGTGATAAAATGCCACATTTCTGAAAGAAACTGTCCTCTTGCGGAGTGTAATGCTGTATGTTCCGGAGGAAATGGGAAATATTCAGCAGAGTCCTGGTATTTCTGGGAGAAGAGGTCTGATGTGGGGGGGGAAGGTGATGCATCTGTGAGAAAGCTGGTGTTTCTGGGAGAAAATGCCAGGTATTGGTGAGGAAACAGATGCTAGAGAGGGAAAAGGCTGGTATTTTGGGGAAAAAAGGCCGTTTTTTAAAGAATAAGCTGGCATTTCTGGGAGAATATGTCCCATCTTTGGGAGAAAACGGGTGTATGTGGGAGAAAATGTCGTGTATTTGGGAGAAAGCTGGTGTATGTGGGAGAAAAGGCCATTGTGATGGGAGTCAGTGTGATCTTGAGGAGTGGAAAGCAGTATTCTTGAGATGAAACGTGAGGTATTTCTAAGAGTCCTGGTATTTCTGGGAGAAAATGTCTTGTTTTGGAGAGCCAAAGTCCCATTTTGGGGGCAGAAGCTGGTATTTCTGTGACACTGCCATCTTGATGGGGGTAAGTGTGATCTTGAGGAGTGTAAAGCAGCATTTTGGTTAGAAAATGGGAGCTCTTCCTAAGAGCAGTGCTATTTCTGGGAGAAAAGGAGCTCTACTGGGCATAAAAATGGTGTATCTGTGATAAAATGCCACATTTCTGAAAGAAACTGTCCTCTTGCGGAGTGTAATGCTGTATGTTCCGGAGGAAATGGGAAATATTCAGCAGAGTCCTGGTATTTCTGGGAGAAGAGGTCTGATGTGGGGGGGGGAAGGTGATGCATCTGTGAGAAAGCTGGTGTTTCTGGGAGAAAATGCCAGGTATTGGTGAGGAAACAGATGCTAGAGAGGGAAAAGGCTGGTATTTTGGGGAAAAAAGGCCGTTTGTTAAAGAATAAGCTGGCATTTCTGGGAGAATATGTCCCATCTTTGGGAGAAAACGGGTGTATGTGGGAGAAAATGTCGTGTATTTGGGAGAAAGCTGGTGTATGTGGGAGAAAAGGCCATTGTGATGGGAGTCAGTGTGATCTTGAGGAGTGGAAAGCAGTATTCTTGAGATGAAACGTGAGGTATTTCTAAGAGTCCTGGTATTTCTGGGAGAAAATGTCTTGTTTTGGAGAGCCAAAGTCCCATTTTGGGGGCAGAAGCTGGTATTTCTGTGACACTGCCATCTTGATGGGGGTAAGTGTGATCTTGAGGAGTGTAAAGCAGCATTTTGGTTAGAAAATGGGAGCTCTTCCTAAGAGCAGTGCTATTTCTGGGAGAAAAGGAGCTCTACTGGGCATAAAAATGGTGTATCTGTGATAAAATGCCACATTTCTGAAAGAAACTGTCCTCTTGCGGAGTGTAATGCTGTATGTTCCGGAGGAAATGGGAAATATTCAGCAGAGTCCTGGTATTTCTGGGAGAAGAGGTCTGATGTGGGGGGGGGAAGGTGATGCATCTGTGAGAAAGCTGGTGTTTCTGGGAGAAAATGCCAGGTATTGGTGAGGAAACAGATGCTAGAGAGGGAAAAGGCTGGTATTTTGGGGAAAAAAGGCCGTTTGTTAAAGAATAAGCTGGCATTTCTGGGAGAATATGTCCCATCTTTGGGAGAAAACGGGTGTATGTGGGAGAAAATGTCGTGTATTTGGGAGAAAGCTGGTGTATGTGGGAGAAAAGGCCATTGTGATGGGAGTCAGTGTGATCTTGAGGAGTGGAAAGCAGTATTCTTGAGATGAAACGTGAGGTATTTCTAAGAGTCCTGGTATTTCTGGGAGAAAATGTCTTGTTTTGGAGAGCCAAAGTCCCATTTTGGGGGCAGAAGCTGGTATTTCTGTGACACTGCCATCTTGATGGGGGTAAGTGTGATCTTGAGGAGTGTAAAGCAGCATTTTGGTTAGAAAATGGGAGCTCTTCCTAAGAGCAGTGCTATTTCTGGGAGAAAAGGAGCTCTACTGGGCATAAAAATGGTGTATCTGTGATAAAATGCCACATTTCTGAAAGAAACTGTCCTCTTGCGGAGTGTAATGCTGTATGTTCCGGAGGAAATGGGAAATATTCAGCAGAGTCCTGGTATTTCTGGGAGAAGAGGTCTGATGTGGGGGGGGGAAGGTGATGTATCTGTGAGAAAGCTGGTGTTTCTGGGAGAAAATGCCAGGTATTGGTGAGGAAACAGATGCTAGAGAGGGAAAAGGCTGGTATTTTGGGGAAAAAAGGCCGTTTGTTAAAGAATAAGCTGGCATTTCTGGGAGAATATGTCCCATCTTTGGGAGAAAACGGGTGTATGTGGGAGAAAATGTCGTGTATTTGGGAGAAAGCTGGTGTATGTGGGAGAAAAGGCCATTGTGATGGGAGTCAGTGTGATCTTGAGGAGTGGAAAGCAGTATTCTTGAGATGAAACGTGAGGTATTTCTAAGAGTCCTGGTATTTCTGGGAGAAAATGTCTTGTTTTGGAGAGCCAAAGTCCCATTTTGGGGGCAGAAGCTGGTATTTCTGTGACACTGCCATCTTGATGGGGGTAAGTGTGATCTTGAGGAGTGTAAAGCAGCATTTTGGTTAGAAAATGGGAGCTCTTCCTAAGAGCAGTGCTATTTCTGGGAGAAAAGGAGCTCTACTGGGCATAAAAATGGTGTATCTGTGATAAAATGCCACATTTCTGAAAGAAACTGTCCTCTTGCGGAGTGTAATGCTGTATGTTCCGGAGGAAATGGGAAATATTCAGCAGAGTCCTGGTATTTCTGGGAGAAGAGGTCTGATGTGGGGGGGGGAAGGTGATGCATCTGTGAGAAAGCTGGTGTTTCTGGGAGAAAATGCCAGGTATTGGTGAGGAAACAGATGCTAGAGAGGGAAAAGGCTGGTATTTTGGGGAAAAAAGGCCGTTTTTTAAAGAATAAGCTGGCATTTCTGGGAGAATATGTCCCATCTTTGGGAGAAAACGGGTGTATGTGGGAGAAAATGTCGTGTATTTGGGAGAAAGCTGGTGTATGTGGGAGAAAAGGCCATTGTGATGGGAGTCAGTGTGATCTTGAGGAGTGGAAAGCAGTATTCTTGAGATGAAACGTGAGGTATTTCTAAGAGTCCTGGTATTTCTGGGAGAAAATGTCTTGTTTTGGAGAGCCAAAGTCCCATTTTGGGGGCAGAAGCTGGTATTTCTGTGACACTGCCATCTTGATGGGGGTAAGTGTGATCTTGAGGAGTGTAAAGCAGCATTTTGGTTAGAAAATGGGAGCTCTTCCTAAGAGCAGTGCTATTTCTGGGAGAAAAGGAGCTCTACTGGGCATAAAAATGGTGTATCTGTGATAAAATGCCACATTTCTGAAAGAAACTGTCCTCTTGCGGAGTGTAATGCTGTATGTTCCGGAGGAAATGGGAAATATTCAGCAGAGTCCTGGTATTTCTGGGAGAAGAGGTCTGATGTGGGGGGGGGAAGGTGATGTATCTGTGAGAAAGCTGGTGTTTCTGGGAGAAAATGCCAGGTATTGGTGAGGAAACAGATGCTAGAGAGGGAAAAGGCTGGTATTTTGGGGAAAAAAGGCCGTTTTTGAAAGAATAAGCTGGCATTTCTGGGAGAATATGTCCCATCTTTGGGAGAAAACGGGTGTATGTGGGAGAAAATGTCGTGTATTTGGGAGAAAGCTGGTGTATGTGGGAGAAAAGGCCATTGTGATGGGAGTCAGTGTGATCTTGAGGAGTGGAAAGCAGTATTCTTGAGATGAAACGTGAGGTATTTCTAAGAGTCCTGGTATTTCTGGGAGAAAATGTCTTGTTTTGGAGAGCCAAAGTCCCATTTTGGGGGCAGAAGCTGGTATTTCTGTGACACTGCCATCTTGATGGGGGTAAGTGTGATCTTGAGGAGTGTAAAGCAGCATTTTGGTTAGAAAATGGGAGCTCTTCCTAAGAGCAGTGCTATTTCTGGGAGAAAAGGAGCTCTACTGGGCATAAAAATGGTGTATCTGTGATAAAATGCCACATTTCTGAAAGAAACTGTCCTCTTGCGGAGTGTAATGCTGTATGTTCCGGAGGAAATGGGAAATATTCAGCAGAGTCCTGGTATTTCTGGGAGAAGAGGTCTGATGTGGGGGGGGGAAGGTGATGTATCTGTGAGAAAGCTGGTGTTTCTGGGAGAAAATGCCAGGTATTGGTGAGGAAACAGATGCTAGAGAGGGAAAAGGCTGGTATTTTGGGGAAAAAAGGCCGTTTTTTAAAGAATAAGCTGGCATTTCTGGGAGAATATGTCCCATCTTTGGGAGAAAACGGGTGTATGTGGGAGAAAATGTCGTGTATTTGGGAGAAAGCTGGTGTATGTGGGAGAAAAGGCCATTGTGATGGGAGTCAGTGTGATCTTGAGGAGTGGAAAGCAGTATTCTTGAGATGAAACGTGAGGTATTTCTAAGAGTCCTGGTATTTCTGGGAGAAAATGTCTTGTTTTGGAGAGCCAAAGTCCCATTTTGGGGGCAGAAGCTGGTATTTCTGTGACACTGCCATCTTGATGGGGGTAAGTGTGATCTTGAGGAGTGTAAAGCAGCATTTTGGTTAGAAAATGGGAGCTCTTCCTAAGAGCAGTGCTATTTCTGGGAGAAAAGGAGCTCTACTGGGCATAAAAATGGTGTATCTGTGATAAAATGCCACATTTCTGAAAGAAACTGTCCTCTTGCGGAGTGTAATGCTGTATGTTCCGGAGGAAATGGGAAATATTCAGCAGAGTCCTGGTATTTCTGGGAGAAGAGGTCTGATGTGGGGGGGGGAAGGTGATGTATCTGTGAGAAAGCTGGTGTTTCTGGGAGAAAATGCCAGGTATTGGTGAGGAAACAGATGCTAGAGAGGGAAAAGGCTGGTATTTTGGGGAAAAAAGGCCGTTTGTGAAAGAATAAGCTGGCATTTCTGGGAGAATATGTCCCATCTTTGGGAGAAAACGGGTGTATGTGGGAGAAAATGTCGTGTATTTGGGAGAAAGCTGGTGTATGTGGGAGAAAAGGCCATTGTGATGGGAGTCAGTGTGATCTTGAGGAGTGGAAAGCAGTATTCTTGAGATGAAACGTGAGGTATTTCTAAGAGTCCTGGTATTTCTGGGAGAAAATGTCTTGTTTTGGAGAGCCAAAGTCCCATTTTGGGGGCAGAAGCTGGTATTTCTGTGACACTGCCATCTTGATGGGGGTAAGTGTGATCTTGAGGAGTGTAAAGCAGCATTTTGGTTAGAAAATGGGAGCTCTTCCTAAGAGCAGTGCTATTTCTGGGAGAAAAGGAGCTCTACTGGGCATAAAAATGGTGTATCTGTGATAAAATGCCACATTTCTGAAAGAAACTGTCCTCTTGCGGAGTGTAATGCTGTATGTTCCGGAGGAAATGGGAAATATTCAGCAGAGTCCTGGTATTTCTGGGAGAAGAGGTCTGATGTGGGGGGGGGAAGGTGATGTATCTGTGAGAAAGCTGGTGTTTCTGGGAGAAAATGCCAGGTATTGGTGAGGAAACAGATGCTAGAGAGGGAAAAGGCTGGTATTTTGGGGAAAAAAGGCCGTTTTTTAAAGAATAAGCTGGCATTTCTGGGAGAATATGTCCCATCTTTGGGAGAAAACGGGTGTATGTGGGAGAAAATGTCGTGTATTTGGGAGAAAGCTGGTGTATGTGGGAGAAAAGGCCATTGTGATGGGAGTCAGTGTGATCTTGAGGAGTGGAAAGCAGTATTCTTGAGATGAAACGTGAGGTATTTCTAAGAGTCCTGGTATTTCTGGGAGAAAATGTCTTGTTTTGGAGAGCCAAAGTCCCATTTTGGGGGCAGAAGCTGGTATTTCTGTGACACTGCCATCTTGATGGGGGTAAGTGTGATCTTGAGGAGTGTAAAGCAGCATTTTGGTTAGAAAATGGGAGCTCTTCCTAAGAGCAGTGCTATTTCTGGGAGAAAAGGAGCTCTACTGGGCATAAAAATGGTGTATCTGTGATAAAATGCCACATTTCTGAAAGAAACTGTCCTCTTGCGGAGTGTAATGCTGTATGTTCCGGAGGAAATGGGAAATATTCAGCAGAGTCCTGGTATTTCTGGGAGAAGAGGTCTGATGTGGGGGGGGGAAGGTGATGCATCTGTGAGAAAGCTGGTGTTTCTGGGAGAAAATGCCAGGTATTGGTGAGGAAACAGATGCTAGAGAGGGAAAAGGCTGGTATTTTGGGGAAAAAAGGCCGTTTTTTAAAGAATAAGCTGGCATTTCTGGGAGAATATGTCCCATCTTTGGGAGAAAACGGGTGTATGTGGGAGAAAATGTCGTGTATTTGGGAGAAAGCTGGTGTATGTGGGAGAAAAGGCCATTGTGATGGGAGTCAGTGTGATCTTGAGGAGTGGAAAGCAGTATTCTTGAGATGAAACGTGAGGTATTTCTAAGAGTCCTGGTATTTCTGGGAGAAAATGTCTTGTTTTGGAGAGCCAAAGTCCCATTTTGGGGGCAGAAGCTGGTATTTCTGTGACACTGCCATCTTGATGGGGGTAAGTGTGATCTTGAGGAGTGTAAAGCAGCATTTTGGTTAGAAAATGGGAGCTCTTCCTAAGAGCAGTGCTATTTCTGGGAGAAAAGGAGCTCTACTGGGCATAAAAATGGTGTATCTGTGATAAAATGCCACATTTCTGAAAGAAACTGTCCTCTTGCGGAGTGTAATGCTGTATGTTCCGGAGGAAATGGGAAATATTCAGCAGAGTCCTGGTATTTCTGGGAGAAGAGGTCTGATGTGGGGGGGAAGGTGATGTATCTGTGAGAAAGCTGGTGTTTCTGGGAGAAAATGCCAGGTATTGGTGAGGAAACAGATGCTAGAGAGGGAAAAGGCTGGTATTTTGGGGAAAAAAGGCCGTTTTTGAAAGAATAAGCTGGCATTTCTGGGAGAATATGTCCCATCTTTGGGAGAAAACGGGTGTATGTGGGAGAAAATGTCGTGTATTTGGGAGAAAGCTGGTGTATGTGGGAGAAAAGGCCATTGTGATGGGAGTCAGTGTGATCTTGAGGAGTGGAAAGCAGTATTCTTGAGATGAAACGTGAGGTATTTCTAAGAGTCCTGGTATTTCTGGGAGAAAATGTCTTGTTTTGGAGAGCCAAAGTCCCATTTTGGGGGCAGAAGCTGGTATTTCTGTGACACTGCCATCTTGATGGGGGTAAGTGTGATCTTGAGGAGTGTAAAGCAGCATTTTGGTTAGAAAATGGGAGCTCTTCCTAAGAGCAGTGCTATTTCTGGGAGAAAAGGAGCTCTACTGGGCATAAAAATGGTGTATCTGTGATAAAATGCCACATTTCTGAAAGAAACTGTCCTCTTGCGGAGTGTAATGCTGTATGTTCCGGAGGAAATGGGAAATATTCAGCAGAGTCCTGGTATTTCTGGGAGAAGAGGTCTGATGTGGGGGGGGGAAGGTGATGTATCTGTGAGAAAGCTGGTGTTTCTGGGAGAAAATGCCAGGTATTGGTGAGGAAACAGATGCTAGAGAGGGAAAAGGCTGGTATTTTGGGGAAAAAAGGCCGTTTGTTAAAGAATAAGCTGGCATTTCTGGGAGAATATGTCCCATCTTTGGGAGAAAACGGGTGTATGTGGGAGAAAATGTCGTGTATTTGGGAGAAAGCTGGTGTATGTGGGAGAAAAGGCCATTGTGATGGGAGTCAGTGTGATCTTGAGGAGTGGAAAGCAGTATTCTTGAGATGAAACGTGAGGTATTTCTAAGAGTCCTGGTATTTCTGGGAGAAAATGTCTTGTTTTGGAGAGCCAAAGTCCCATTTTGGGGGCAGAAGCTGGTATTTCTGTGACACTGCCATCTTGATGGGGGTAAGTGTGATCTTGAGGAGTGTAAAGCAGCATTTTGGTTAGAAAATGGGAGCTCTTCCTAAGAGCAGTGCTATTTCTGGGAGAAAAGGAGCTCTACTGGGCATAAAAATGGTGTATCTGTGATAAAATGCCACATTTCTGAAAGAAACTGTCCTCTTGCGGAGTGTAATGCTGTATGTTCCGGAGGAAATGGGAAATATTCAGCAGAGTCCTGGTATTTCTGGGAGAAGAGGTCTGATGTGGGGGGGGGAAGGTGATGTATCTGTGAGAAAGCTGGTGTTTCTGGGAGAAAATGCCAGGTATTGGTGAGGAAACAGATGCTAGAGAGGGAAAAGGCTGGTATTTTGGGGAAAAAAGGCCGTTTTTTAAAGAATAAGCTGGCATTTCTGGGAGAATATGTCCCATCTTTGGGAGAAAACGGGTGTATGTGGGAGAAAATGTCGTGTATTTGGGAGAAAGCTGGTGTATGTGGGAGAAAAGGCCATTGTGATGGGAGTCAGTGTGATCTTGAGGAGTGGAAAGCAGTATTCTTGAGATGAAACGTGAGGTATTTCTAAGAGTCCTGGTATTTCTGGGAGAAAATGTCTTGTTTTGGAGAGCCAAAGTCCCATTTTGGGGGCAGAAGCTGGTATTTCTGTGACACTGCCATCTTGATGGGGGTAAGTGTGATCTTGAGGAGTGTAAAGCAGCATTTTGGTTAGAAAATGGGAGCTCTTCCTAAGAGCAGTGCTATTTCTGGGAGAAAAGGAGCTCTACTGGGCATAAAAATGGTGTATCTGTGATAAAATGCCACATTTCTGAAAGAAACTGTCCTCTTGCGGAGTGTAATGCTGTATGTTCCGGAGGAAATGGGAAATATTCAGCAGAGTCCTGGTATTTCTGGGAGAAGAGGTCTGATGTGGGGGGGGGAAGGTGATGTATCTGTGAGAAAGCTGGTGTTTCTGGGAGAAAATGCCAGGTATTGGTGAGGAAACAGATGCTAGAGAGGGAAAAGGCTGGTATTTTGGGGAAAAAAGGCCGTTTGTTAAAGAATAAGCTGGCATTTCTGGGAGAATATGTCCCATCTTTGGGAGAAAACGGGTGTATGTGGGAGAAAATGTCGTGTATTTGGGAGAAAGCTGGTGTATGTGGGAGAAAAGGCCATTGTGATGGGAGTCAGTGTGATCTTGAGGAGTGGAAAGCAGTATTCTTGAGATGAAACGTGAGGTATTTCTAAGAGTCCTGGTATTTCTGGGAGAAAATGTCTTGTTTTGGAGAGCCAAAGTCCCATTTTGGGGGCAGAAGCTGGTATTTCTGTGACACTGCCATCTTGATGGGGGTAAGTGTGATCTTGAGGAGTGTAAAGCAGCATTTTGGTTAGAAAATGGGAGCTCTTCCTAAGAGCAGTGCTATTTCTGGGAGAAAAGGAGCTCTACTGGGCATAAAAATGGTGTATCTGTGATAAAATGCCACATTTCTGAAAGAAACTGTCCTCTTGCGGAGTGTAATGCTGTATGTTCCGGAGGAAATGGGAAATATTCAGCAGAGTCCTGGTATTTCTGGGAGAAGAGGTCTGATGTGGGGGGGGGAAGGTGATGTATCTGTGAGAAAGCTGGTGTTTCTGGGAGAAAATGCCAGGTATTGGTGAGGAAACAGATGCTAGAGAGGGAAAAGGCTGGTATTTTGGGGAAAAAAGGCCGTTTTTTAAAGAATAAGCTGGCATTTCTGGGAGAATATGTCCCATCTTTGGGAGAAAACGGGTGTATGTGGGAGAAAATGTCGTGTATTTGGGAGAAAGCTGGTGTATGTGGGAGAAAAGGCCATTGTGATGGGAGTCAGTGTGATCTTGAGGAGTGGAAAGCAGTATTCTTGAGATGAAACGTGAGGTATTTCTAAGAGTCCTGGTATTTCTGGGAGAAAATGTCTTGTTTTGGAGAGCCAAAGTCCCATTTTGGGGGCAGAAGCTGGTATTTCTGTGACACTGCCATCTTGATGGGGGTAAGTGTGATCTTGAGGAGTGTAAAGCAGCATTTTGGTTAGAAAATGGGAGCTCTTCCTAAGAGCAGTGCTATTTCTGGGAGAAAAGGAGCTCTACTGGGCATAAAAATGGTGTATCTGTGATAAAATGCCACATTTCTGAAAGAAACTGTCCTCTTGCGGAGTGTAATGCTGTATGTTCCGGAGGAAATGGGAAATATTCAGCAGAGTCCTGGTATTTCTGGGAGAAGAGGTCTGATGTGGGGGGGGGAAGGTGATGTATCTGTGAGAAAGCTGGTGTTTCTGGGAGAAAATGCCAGGTATTGGTGAGGAAACAGATGCTAGAGAGGGAAAAGGCTGGTATTTTGGGGAAAAAAGGCCGTTTTTTAAAGAATAAGCTGGCATTTCTGGGAGAATATGTCCCATCTTTGGGAGAAAACGGGTGTATGTGGGAGAAAATGTCGTGTATTTGGGAGAAAGCTGGTGTATGTGGGAGAAAAGGCCATTGTGATGGGAGTCAGTGTGATCTTGAGGAGTGGAAAGCAGTATTCTTGAGATGAAACGTGAGGTATTTCTAAGAGTCCTGGTATTTCTGGGAGAAAATGTCTTGTTTTGGAGAGCCAAAGTCCCATTTTGGGGGCAGAAGCTGGTATTTCTCTGACACTGCCATCTTGATGGGGGTAAGTGTGATCTTGAGGAGTGTAAAGCAGCATTTTGGTTAGAAAATGGGAGCTCTTCCTAAGAGCAGTGCTATTTCTGGGAGAAAAGGAGCTCTACTGGGCATAAAAATGGTGTATCTGTGATAAAATGCCACATTTCTGAAAGAAACTGTCCTCTTGCGGAGTGTAATGCTGTATGTTCCGGAGGAAATGGGAAATATTCAGCAGAGTCCTGGTATTTCTGGGAGAAGAGGTCTGATGTGGGGGGGGGAAGGTGATGTATCTGTGAGAAAGCTGGTGTTTCTGGGAGAAAATGCCAGGTATTGGTGAGGAAACAGATGCTAGAGAGGGAAAAGGCTGGTATTTTGGGGAAAAAAGGCCGTTTGTTAAAGAATAAGCTGGCATTTCTGGGAGAATATGTCCCATCTTTGGGAGAAAACGGGTGTATGTGGGAGAAAATGTCGTGTATTTGGGAGAAAGCTGGTGTATGTGGGAGAAAAGGCCATTGTGATGGGAGTCAGTGTGATCTTGAGGAGTGGAAAGCAGTATTCTTGAGATGAAACGTGAGGTATTTCTAAGAGTCCTGGTATTTCTGGGAGAAAATGTCTTGTTTTGGAGAGCCAAAGTCCCATTTTGGGGGCAGAAGCTGGTATTTCTGTGACACTGCCATCTTGATGGGGGTAAGTGTGATCTTGAGGAGTGTAAAGCAGCATTTTGGTTAGAAAATGGGAGCTCTTCCTAAGAGCAGTGCTATTTCTGGGAGAAAAGGAGCTCTACTGGGCATAAAAATGGTGTATCTGTGATAAAATGCCACATTTCTGAAAGAAACTGTCCTCTTGCGGAGTGTAATGCTGTATGTTCCGGAGGAAATGGGAAATATTCAGCAGAGTCCTGGTATTTCTGGGAGAAGAGGTCTGATGTGGGGGGGGGAAGGTGATGTATCTGTGAGAAAGCTGGTGTTTCTGGGAGAAAATGCCAGGTATTGGTGAGGAAACAGATGCTAGAGAGGGAAAAGGCTGGTATTTTGGGGAAAAAAGGCCGTTTTTTAAAGAATAAGCTGGCATTTCTGGGAGAATATGTCCCATCTTTGGGAGAAAACGGGTGTATGTGGGAGAAAATGTCGTGTATTTGGGAGAAAGCTGGTGTATGTGGGAGAAAAGGCCATTGTGATGGGAGTCAGTGTGATCTTGAGGAGTGGAAAGCAGTATTCTTGAGATGAAACGTGAGGTATTTCTAAGAGTCCTGGTATTTCTGGGAGAAAATGTCTTGTTTTGGAGAGCCAAAGTCCCATTTTGGGGGCAGAAGCTGGTATTTCTGTGACACTGCCATCTTGATGGGGGTAAGTGTGATCTTGAGGAGTGTAAAGCAGCATTTTGGTTAGAAAATGGGAGCTCTTCCTAAGAGCAGTGCTATTTCTGGGAGAAAAGGAGCTCTACTGGGCATAAAAATGGTGTATCTGTGATAAAATGCCACATTTCTGAAAGAAACTGTCCTCTTGCGGAGTGTAATGCTGTATGTTCCGGAGGAAATGGGAAATATTCAGCAGAGTCCTGGTATTTCTGGGAGAAGAGGTCTGATGTGGGGGGGGAAGGTGATGTATCTGTGAGAAAGCTGGTGTTTCTGGGAGAAAATGCCAGGTATTGGTGAGGAAACAGATGCTAGAGAGGGAAAAGGCTGGTATTTTGGGGAAAAAAGGCCGTTTGTTAAAGAATAAGCTGGCATTTCTGGGAGAATATGTCCCATCTTTGGGAGAAAACGGGTGTATGTGGGAGAAAATGTCGTGTATTTGGGAGAAAGCTGGTGTATGTGGGAGAAAAGGCCATTGTGATGGGAGTCAGTGTGATCTTGAGGAGTGGAAAGCAGTATTCTTGAGATGAAACGTGAGGTATTTCTAAGAGTCCTGGTATTTCTGGGAGAAAATGTCTTGTTTTGGAGAGCCAAAGTCCCATTTTGGGGGCAGAAGCTGGTATTTCTGTGACACTGCCATCTTGATGGGGGTAAGTGTGATCTTGAGGAGTGTAAAGCAGCATTTTGGTTAGAAAATGGGAGCTCTTCCTAAGAGCAGTGCTATTTCTGGGAGAAAAGGAGCTCTACTGGGCATAAAAATGGTGTATCTGTGATAAAATGCCACATTTCTGAAAGAAACTGTCCTCTTGCGGAGTGTAATGCTGTATGTTCCGGAGGAAATGGGAAATATTCAGCAGAGTCCTGGTATTTCTGGGAGAAGAGGTCTGATGTGGGGGGGGGAAGGTGATGTATCTGTGAGAAAGCTGGTGTTTCTGGGAGAAAATGCCAGGTATTGGTGAGGAAACAGATGCTAGAGAGGGAAAAGGCTGGTATTTTGGGGAAAAAAGGCCGTTTGTTAAAGAATAAGCTGGCATTTCTGGGAGAATATGTCCCATCTTTGGGAGAAAACGGGTGTATGTGGGAGAAAATGTCGTGTATTTGGGAGAAAGCTGGTGTATGTGGGAGAAAAGGCCATTGTGATGGGAGTCAGTGTGATCTTGAGGAGTGGAAAGCAGTATTCTTGAGATGAAACGTGAGGTATTTCTAAGAGTCCTGGTATTTCTGGGAGAAAATGTCTTGTTTTGGAGAGCCAAAGTCCCATTTTGGGGGCAGAAGCTGGTATTTCTGTGACACTGCCATCTTGATGGGGGTAAGTGTGATCTTGAGGAGTGTAAAGCAGCATTTTGGTTAGAAAATGGGAGCTCTTCCTAAGAGCAGTGCTATTTCTGGGAGAAAAGGAGCTCTACTGGGCATAAAAATGGTGTATCTGTGATAAAATGCCACATTTCTGAAAGAAACTGTCCTCTTGCGGAGTGTAATGCTGTATGTTCCGGAGGAAATGGGAAATATTCAGCAGAGTCCTGGTATTTCTGGGAGAAGAGGTCTGATGTGGGGGGGGGAAGGTGATGTATCTGTGAGAAAGCTGGTGTTTCTGGGAGAAAATGCCAGGTATTGGTGAGGAAACAGATGCTAGAGAGGGAAAAGGCTGGTATTTTGGGGAAAAAAGGCCGTTTGTTAAAGAATAAGCTGGCATTTCTGGGAGAATATGTCCCATCTTTGGGAGAAAACGGGTGTATGTGGGAGAAAATGTCGTGTATTTGGGAGAAAGCTGGTGTATGTGGGAGAAAAGGCCATTGTGATGGGAGTCAGTGTGATCTTGAGGAGTGGAAAGCAGTATTCTTGAGATGAAACGTGAGGTATTTCTAAGAGTCCTGGTATTTCTGGGAGAAAATGTCTTGTTTTGGAGAGCCAAAGTCCCATTTTGGGGGCAGAAGCTGGTATTTCTGTGACACTGCCATCTTGATGGGGGTAAGTGTGATCTTGAGGAGTGTAAAGCAGCATTTTGGTTAGAAAATGGGAGCTCTTCCTAAGAGCAGTGCTATTTCTGGGAGAAAAGGAGCTCTACTGGGCATAAAAATGGTGTATCTGTGATAAAATGCCACATTTCTGAAAGAAACTGTCCTCTTGCGGAGTGTAATGCTGTATGTTCCGGAGGAAATGGGAAATATTCAGCAGAGTCCTGGTATTTCTGGGAGAAGAGGTCTGATGTGGGGGGGGGAAGGTGATGTATCTGTGAGAAAGCTGGTGTTTCTGGGAGAAAATGCCAGGTATTGGTGAGGAAACAGATGCTAGAGAGGGAAAAGGCTGGTATTTTGGGGAAAAAAGGCCGTTTTTGAAAGAATAAGCTGGCATTTCTGGGAGAATATGTCCCATCTTTGGGAGAAAACGGGTGTATGTGGGAGAAAATGTCGTGTATTTGGGAGAAAGCTGGTGTATGTGGGAGAAAAGGCCATTGTGATGGGAGTCAGTGTGATCTTGAGGAGTGGAAAGCAGTATTCTTGAGATGAAACGTGAGGTATTTCTAAGAGTCCTGGTATTTCTGGGAGAAAATGTCTTGTTTTGGAGAGCCAAAGTCCCATTTTGGGGGCAGAAGCTGGTATTTCTGTGACACTGCCATCTTGATGGGGGTAAGTGTGATCTTGAGGAGTGTAAAGCAGCATTTTGGTTAGAAAATGGGAGCTCTTCCTAAGAGCAGTGCTATTTCTGGGAGAAAAGGAGCTCTACTGGGCATAAAAATGGTGTATCTGTGATAAAATGCCACATTTCTGAAAGAAACTGTCCTCTTGCGGAGTGTAATGCTGTATGTTCCGGAGGAAATGGGAAATATTCAGCAGAGTCCTGGTATTTCTGGGAGAAGAGGTCTGATGTGGGGGGGGAAGGTGATGTATCTGTGAGAAAGCTGGTGTTTCTGGGAGAAAATGCCAGGTATTGGTGAGGAAACAGATGCTAGAGAGGGAAAAGGCTGGTATTTTGGGGAAAAAAGGCCGTTTGTTAAAGAATAAGCTGGCATTTCTGGGAGAATATGTCCCATCTTTGGGAGAAAACGGGTGTATGTGGGAGAAAATGTCGTGTATTTGGGAGAAAGCTGGTGTATGTGGGAGAAAAGGCCATTGTGATGGGAGTCAGTGTGATCTTGAGGAGTGGAAAGCAGTATTCTTGAGATGAAACGTGAGGTATTTCTAAGAGTCCTGGTATTTCTGGGAGAAAATGTCTTGTTTTGGAGAGCCAAAGTCCCATTTTGGGGGCAGAAGCTGGTATTTCTGTGACACTGCCATCTTGATGGGGGTAAGTGTGATCTTGAGGAGTGTAAAGCAGCATTTTGGTTAGAAAATGGGAGCTCTTCCTAAGAGCAGTGCTATTTCTGGGAGAAAAGGAGCTCTACTGGGCATAAAAATGGTGTATCTGTGATAAAATGCCACATTTCTGAAAGAAACTGTCCTCTTGCGGAGTGTAATGCTGTATGTTCCGGAGGAAATGGGAAATATTCAGCAGAGTCCTGGTATTTCTGGGAGAAGAGGTCTGATGTGGGGGGGGGAAGGTGATGTATCTGTGAGAAAGCTGGTGTTTCTGGGAGAAAATGCCAGGTATTGGTGAGGAAACAGATGCTAGAGAGGGAAAAGGCTGGTATTTTGGGGAAAAAAGGCCGTTTGTTAAAGAATAAGCTGGCATTTCTGGGAGAATATGTCCCATCTTTGGGAGAAAACGGGTGTATGTGGGAGAAAATGTCGTGTATTTGGGAGAAAGCTGGTGTATGTGGGAGAAAAGGCCATTGTGATGGGAGTCAGTGTGATCTTGAGGAGTGGAAAGCAGTATTCTTGAGATGAAACGTGAGGTATTTCTAAGAGTCCTGGTATTTCTGGGAGAAAATGTCTTGTTTTGGAGAGCCAAAGTCCCATTTTGGGGGCAGAAGCTGGTATTTCTGTGACACTGCCATCTTGATGGGGGTAAGTGTGATCTTGAGGAGTGTAAAGCAGCATTTTGGTTAGAAAATGGGAGCTCTTCCTAAGAGCAGTGCTATTTCTGGGAGAAAAGGAGCTCTACTGGGCATAAAAATGGTGTATCTGTGATAAAATGCCACATTTCTGAAAGAAACTGTCCTCTTGCGGAGTGTAATGCTGTATGTTCCGGAGGAAATGGGAAATATTCAGCAGAGTCCTGGTATTTCTGGGAGAAGAGGTCTGATGTGGGGGGGGGAAGGTGATGTATCTGTGAGAAAGCTGGTGTTTCTGGGAGAAAATGCCAGGTATTGGTGAGGAAACAGATGCTAGAGAGGGAAAAGGCTGGTATTTTGGGGAAAAAAGGCCGTTTGTTAAAGAATAAGCTGGCATTTCTGGGAGAATATGTCCCATCTTTGGGAGAAAACGGGTGTATGTGGGAGAAAATGTCGTGTATTTGGGAGAAAGCTGGTGTATGTGGGAGAAAAGGCCATTGTGATGGGAGTCAGTGTGATCTTGAGGAGTGGAAAGCAGTATTCTTGAGATGAAACGTGAGGTATTTCTAAGAGTCCTGGTATTTCTGGGAGAAAATGTCTTGTTTTGGAGAGCCAAAGTCCCATTTTGGGGGCAGAAGCTGGTATTTCTGTGACACTGCCATCTTGATGGGGGTAAGTGTGATCTTGAGGAGTGTAAAGCAGCATTTTGGTTAGAAAATGGGAGCTCTTCCTAAGAGCAGTGCTATTTCTGGGAGAAAAGGAGCTCTACTGGGCATAAAAATGGTGTATCTGTGATAAAATGCCACATTTCTGAAAGAAACTGTCCTCTTGCGGAGTGTAATGCTGTATGTTCCGGAGGAAATGGGAAATATTCAGCAGAGTCCTGGTATTTCTGGGAGAAGAGGTCTGATGTGGGGGGGGGAAGGTGATGTATCTGTGAGAAAGCTGGTGTTTCTGGGAGAAAATGCCAGGTATTGGTGAGGAAACAGATGCTAGAGAGGGAAAAGGCTGGTATTTTGGGGAAAAAAGGCCGTTTGTTAAAGAATAAGCTGGCATTTCTGGGAGAATATGTCCCATCTTTGGGAGAAAACGGGTGTATGTGGGAGAAAATGTCGTGTATTTGGGAGAAAGCTGGTGTATGTGGGAGAAAAGGCCATTGTGATGGGAGTCAGTGTGATCTTGAGGAGTGGAAAGCAGTATTCTTGAGATGAAACGTGAGGTATTTCTAAGAGTCCTGGTATTTCTGGGAGAAAATGTCTTGTTTTGGAGAGCCAAAGTCCCATTTTGGGGGCAGAAGCTGGTATTTCTCTGACACTGCCATCTTGATGGGGGTAAGTGTGATCTTGAGGAGTGTAAAGCAGCATTTTGGTTAGAAAATGGGAGCTCTTCCTAAGAGCAGTGCTATTTCTGGGAGAAAAGGAGCTCTACTGGGCATAAAAATGGTGTATCTGTGATAAAATGCCACATTTCTGAAAGAAACTGTCCTCTTGCGGAGTGTAATGCTGTATGTTCCGGAGGAAATGGGAAATATTCAGCAGAGTCCTGGTATTTTCTGGGAGAAGAGGTCTGATGTGGGGGGGGGAAGGTGATGTATCTGTGAGAAAGCTGGTGTTTCTGGGAGAAAATGCCAGGTATTGGTGAGGAAACAGATGCTAGAGAGGGAAAAGGCTGGTATTTTGGGGAAAAAAGGCCGTTTTTTAAAGAATAAGCTGGCATTTCTGGGAGAATATGTCCCATCTTTGGGAGAAAACGGGTGTATGTGGGAGAAAATGTCGTGTATTTGGGAGAAAGCTGGTGTATGTGGGAGAAAAGGCCATTGTGATGGGAGTCAGTGTGATCTTGAGGAGTGGAAAGCAGTATTCTTGAGATGAAACGTGAGGTATTTCTAAGAGTCCTGGTATTTCTGGGAGAAAATGTCTTGTTTTGGAGAGCCAAAGTCCCATTTTGGGGGCAGAAGCTGGTATTTCTGTGACACTGCCATCTTGATGGGGGTAAGTGTGATCTTGAGGAGTGTAAAACAGCATTTTGGTTAGAAAATGGGAGCTCTTCCTAAGAGCAGTGCTATTTCTGGGAGAAAAGGAGCTCTACTGGGCATAAAAATGGTGTATCTGTGATAAAATGCCACATTTCTGAAAGAAACTGTCCTCTTGCGGAGTGTAATGCTGTATGTTCCGGAGGAAATGGGAAATATTCAGCAGAGTCCTGGTATTTCTGGGAGAAGAGGTCTGATGTGGGGGGGAAGGTGATGTATCTGTGAGAAAGCTGGTGTTTCTGGGAGAAAATGCCAGGTATTGGTGAGGAAACAGATGCTAGAGAGGGAAAAGGCTGGTATTTTGGGGAAAAAAGGCCGTTTGTTAAAGAATAAGCTGGCATTTCTGGGAGAATATGTCCCATCTTTGGGAGAAAACGGGTGTATGTGGGAGAAAATGTCGTGTATTTGGGAGAAAGCTGGTGTATGTGGGAGAAAAGGCCATTGTGATGGGAGTCAGTGTGATCTTGAGGAGTGGAAAGCAGTATTCTTGAGATGAAACGTGAGGTATTTCTAAGAGTCCTGGTATTTCTGGGAGAAAATGTCTTGTTTTGGAGAGCCAAAGTCCCATTTTGGGGGCAGAAGCTGGTATTTCTGTGACACTGCCATCTTGATGGGGGTAAGTGTGATCTTGAGGAGTGTAAAGCAGCATTTTGGTTAGAAAATGGGAGCTCTTCCTAAGAGCAGTGCTATTTCTGGGAGAAAAGGAGCTCTACTGGGCATAAAAATGGTGTATCTGTGATAAAATGCCACATTTCTGAAAGAAACTGTCCTCTTGCGGAGTGTAATGCTGTATGTTCCGGAGGAAATGGGAAATACTCAGCAGAGTCCTGGTATTTCTGGGAGAAGAGGTCTGATGTGGGGGGGGGAAGGTGATGTATCTGTGAGAAAGCTGGTGTTTCTGGGAGAAAATGCCAGGTATTGGTGAGGAAACAGATGCTAGAGAGGGAAAAGGCTGGTATTTTGGGGAAAAAAGGCCGTTTGTTAAAGAATAAGCTGGCATTTCTGGGAGAATATGTCCCATCTTTGGGAGAAAACGGGTGTATGTGGGAGAAAATGTCGTGTATTTGGGAGAAAGCTGGTGTATGTGGGAGAAAAGGCCATTGTGATGGGAGTCAGTGTGATCTTGAGGAGTGGAAAGCAGTATTCTTGAGATGAAACGTGAGGTATTTCTAAGAGTCCTGGTATTTCTGGGAGAAAATGTCTTGTTTTGGAGAGCCAAAGTCCCATTTTGGGGGCAGAAGCTGGTATTTCTCTGACACTGCCATCTTGATGGGGGTAAGTGTGATCTTGAGGAGTGTAAAGCAGCATTTTGGTTAGAAAATGGGAGCTCTTCCTAAGAGCAGTGCTATTTCTGGGAGAAAAGGAGCTCTACTGGGCATAAAAATGGTGTATCTGTGATAAAATGCCACATTTCTGAAAGAAACTGTCCTCTTGCGGAGTGTAATGCTGTATGTTCCGGAGGAAATGGGAAATATTCAGCAGAGTCCTGGTATTTCTGGGAGAAGAGGTCTGATGTGGGGGGGGGAAGGTGATGTATCTGTGAGAAAGCTGGTGTTTCTGGGAGAAAATGCCAGGTATTGGTGAGGAAACAGATGCTAGAGAGGGAAAAGGCTGGTATTTTGGGGAAAAAAGGCCGTTTGTTAAAGAATAAGCTGGCATTTCTGGGAGAATATGTCCCATCTTTGGGAGAAAACGGGTGTATGTGGGAGAAAATGTCGTGTATTTGGGAGAAAGCTGGTGTATGTGGGAGAAAAGGCCATTGTGATGGGAGTCAGTGTGATCTTGAGGAGTGGAAAGCAGTATTCTTGAGATGAAACGTGAGGTATTTCTAAGAGTCCTGGTATTTCTGGGAGAAAATGTCTTGTTTTGGAGAGCCAAAGTCCCATTTTGGGGGCAGAAGCTGGTATTTCTGTGACACTGCCATCTTGATGGGGGTAAGTGTGATCTTGAGGAGTGTAAAGCAGCATTTTGGTTAGAAAATGGGAGCTCTTCCTAAGAGCAGTGCTATTTCTGGGAGAAAAGGAGCTCTACTGGGCATAAAAATGGTGTATCTGTGATAAAATGCCACATTTCTGAAAGAAACTGTCCTCTTGCGGAGTGTAATGCTGTATGTTCCGGAGGAAATGGGAAATATTCAGCAGAGTCCTGGTATTTCTGGGAGAAGAGGTCTGATGTGGGGGGGGGAAGGTGATGTATCTGTGAGAAAGCTGGTGTTTCTGGGAGAAAATGCCAGGTATTGGTGAGGAAACAGATGCTAGAGAGGGAAAAGGCTGGTATTTTGGGGAAAAAAGGCCGTTTGTTAAAGAATAAGCTGGCATTTCTGGGAGAATATGTCCCATCTTTGGGAGAAAACGGGTGTATGTGGGAGAAAATGTCGTGTATTTGGGAGAAAGCTGGTGTATGTGGGAGAAAAGGCCATTGTGATGGGAGTCAGTGTGATCTTGAGGAGTGGAAAGCAGTATTCTTGAGATGAAACGTGAGGTATTTCTAAGAGTCCTGGTATTTCTGGGAGAAAATGTCTTGTTTTGGAGAGCCAAAGTCCCATTTTGGGGGCAGAAGCTGGTATTTCTGTGACACTGCCATCTTGATGGGGGTAAGTGTGATCTTGAGGAGTGTAAAGCAGCATTTTGGTTAGAAAATGGGAGCTCTTCCTAAGAGCAGTGCTATTTCTGGGAGAAAAGGAGCTCTACTGGGCATAAAAATGGTGTATCTGTGATAAAATGCCACATTTCTGAAAGAAACTGTCCTCTTGCGGAGTGTAATGCTGTATGTTCCGGAGGAAATGGGAAATATTCAGCAGAGTCCTGGTATTTCTGGGAGAAGAGGTCTGATGTGGGGGGGGGAAGGTGATGTATCTGTGAGAAAGCTGGTGTTTCTGGGAGAAAATGCCAGGTATTGGTGAGGAAACAGATGCTAGAGAGGGAAAAGGCTGGTATTTTGGGGAAAAAAGGCCGTTTGTTAAAGAATAAGCTGGCATTTCTGGGAGAATATGTCCCATCTTTGGGAGAAAACGGGTGTATGTGGGAGAAAATGTCGTGTATTTGGGAGAAAGCTGGTGTATGTGGGAGAAAAGGCCATTGTGATGGGAGTCAGTGTGATCTTGAGGAGTGGAAAGCAGTATTCTTGAGATGAAACGTGAGGTATTTCTAAGAGTCCTGGTATTTCTGGGAGAAAATGTCTTGTTTTGGAGAGCCAAAGTCCCATTTTGGGGGCAGAAGCTGGTATTTCTGTGACACTGCCATCTTGATGGGGGTAAGTGTGATCTTGAGGAGTGTAAAGCAGCATTTTGGTTAGAAAATGGGAGCTCTTCCTAAGAGCAGTGCTATTTCTGGGAGAAAAGGAGCTCTACTGGGCATAAAAATGGTGTATCTGTGATAAAATGCCACATTTCTGAAAGAAACTGTCCTCTTGCGGAGTGTAATGCTGTATGTTCCGGAGGAAATGGGAAATACTCAGCAGAGTCCTGGTATTTCTGGGAGAAGAGGTCTGATGTGGGGGGGGGAAGGTGATGTATCTGTGAGAAAGCTGGTGTTTCTGGGAGAAAATGCCAGGTATTGGTGAGGAAACAGATGCTAGAGAGGGAAAAGGCTGGTATTTTGGGGAAAAAAGGCCGTTTGTTAAAGAATAAGCTGGCATTTCTGGGAGAATATGTCCCATCTTTGGGAGAAAACGGGTGTATGTGGGAGAAAATGTCGTGTATTTGGGAGAAAGCTGGTGTATGTGGGAGAAAAGGCCATTGTGATGGGAGTCAGTGTGATCTTGAGGAGTGGAAAGCAGTATTCTTGAGATGAAACGTGAGGTATTTCTAAGAGTCCTGGTATTTCTGGGAGAAAATGTCTTGTTTTGGAGAGCCAAAGTCCCATTTTGGGGGCAGAAGCTGGTATTTCTCTGACACTGCCATCTTGATGGGGGTAAGTGTGATCTTGAGGAGTGTAAAGCAGCATTTTGGTTAGAAAATGGGAGCTCTTCCTAAGAGCAGTGCTATTTCTGGGAGAAAAGGAGCTCTACTGGGCATAAAAATGGTGTATCTGTGATAAATGCCACATTTCTGAAAGAAACTGTCCTCTTGCGGAGTGTAATGCTGTATGTTCCGGAGGAAATGGGAAATATTCAGCAGAGTCCTGGTATTTCTGGGAGAAGAGGTCTGATGTGGGGGGGGGAAGGTGATGTATCTGTGAGAAAGCTGGTGTTTCTGGGAGAAAATGCCAGGTATTGGTGAGGAAACAGATGCTAGAGAGGGAAAAGGCTGGTATTTTGGGGAAAAAAGGCCGTTTGTTAAAGAATAAGCTGGCATTTCTGGGAGAATATGTCCCATCTTTGGGAGAAAACGGGTGTATGTGGGAGAAAATGTCGTGTATTTGGGAGAAAGCTGGTGTATGTGGGAGAAAAGGCCATTGTGATGGGAGTCAGTGTGATCTTGAGGAGTGGAAAGCAGTATTCTTGAGATGAAACGTGAGGTATTTCTAAGAGTCCTGGTATTTCTGGGAGAAAATGTCTTGTTTTGGAGAGCCAAAGTCCCATTTTGGGGGCAGAAGCTGGTATTTCTGTGACACTGCCATCTTGATGGGGGTAAGTGTGATCTTGAGGAGTGTAAAGCAGCATTTTGGTTAGAAAATGGGAGCTCTTCCTAAGAGCAGTGCTATTTCTGGGAGAAAAGGAGCTCTACTGGGCATAAAAATGGTGTATCTGTGATAAAATGCCACATTTCTGAAAGAAACTGTCCTCTTGCGGAGTGTAATGCTGTATGTTCCGGAGGAAATGGGAAATATTCAGCAGAGTCCTGGTATTTCTGGGAGAAGAGGTCTGATGTGGGGGGGGGAAGGTGATGTATCTGTGAGAAAGCTGGTGTTTCTGGGAGAAAATGCCAGGTATTGGTGAGGAAACAGATGCTAGAGAGGGAAAAGGCTGGTATTTTGGGGAAAAAAGGCCGTTTTTTAAAGAATAAGCTGGCATTTCTGGGAGAATATGTCCCATCTTTGGGAGAAAACGGGTGTATGTGGGAGAAAATGTCGTGTATTTGGGAGAAAGCTGGTGTATGTGGGAGAAAAGGCCATTGTGATGGGAGTCAGTGTGATCTTGAGGAGTGGAAAGCAGTATTCTTGAGATGAAACGTGAGGTATTTCTAAGAGTCCTGGTATTTCTGGGAGAAAATGTCTTGTTTTGGAGAGCCAAAGTCCCATTTTGGGGGCAGAAGCTGGTATTTCTGTGACACTGCCATCTTGATGGGGGTAAGTGTGATCTTGAGGAGTGTAAAGCAGCATTTTGGTTAGAAAATGGGAGCTCTTCCTAAGAGCAGTGCTATTTCTGGGAGAAAAGGAGCTCTACTGGGCATAAAAATGGTGTATCTGTGATAAAATGCCACATTTCTGAAAGAAACTGTCCTCTTGCGGAGTGTAATGCTGTATGTTCCGGAGGAAATGGGAAATATTCAGCAGAGTCCTGGTATTTCTGGGAGAAGAGGTCTGATGTGGGGGGGAAGGTGATGTATCTGTGAGAAAGCTGGTGTTTCTGGGAGAAAATGCCAGGTATTGGTGAGGAAACAGATGCTAGAGAGGGAAAAGGCTGGTATTTTGGGGAAAAAAGGCCGTTTTTGAAAGAATAAGCTGGCATTTCTGGGAGAATATGTCCCATCTTTGGGAGAAAACGGGTGTATGTGGGAGAAAATGTCGTGTATTTGGGAGAAAGCTGGTGTATGTGGGAGAAAAGGCCATTGTGATGGGAGTCAGTGTGATCTTGAGGAGTGGAAAGCAGTATTCTTGAGATGAAACGTGAGGTATTTCTAAGAGTCCTGGTATTTCTGGGAGAAAATGTCTTGTTTTGGAGAGCCAAAGTCCCATTTTGGGGGCAGAAGCTGGTATTTCTGTGACACTGCCATCTTGATGGGGGTAAGTGTGATCTTGAGGAGTGTAAAGCAGCATTTTGGTTAGAAAATGGGAGCTCTTCCTAAGAGCAGTGCTATTTCTGGGAGAAAAGGAGCTCTACTGGGCATAAAAATGGTGTATCTGTGATAAAATGCCACATTTCTGAAAGAAACTGTCCTCTTGCGGAGTGTAATGCTGTATGTTCCGGAGGAAATGGGAAATATTCAGCAGAGTCCTGGTATTTCTGGGAGAAGAGGTCTGATGTGGGGGGGGGAAGGTGATGCATCTGTGAGAAAGCTGGTGTTTCTGGGAGAAAATGCCAGGTATTGGTGAGGAAACAGATGCTAGAGAGGGAAAAGGCTGGTATTTTGGGGAAAAAAGGCCGTTTTTGAAAGAATAAGCTGGCATTTCTGGGAGAATATGTCCCATCTTTGGGAGAAAACGGGTGTATGTGGGAGAAAATGTCGTGTATTTGGGAGAAAGCTGGTGTATGTGGGAGAAAAGGCCATTGTGATGGGAGTCAGTGTGATCTTGAGGAGTGGAAAGCAGTATTCTTGAGATGAAACGTGAGGTATTTCTAAGAGTCCTGGTATTTCTGGGAGAAAATGTCTTGTTTTGGAGAGCCAAAGTCCCATTTTGGGGGCAGAAGCTGGTATTTCTGTGACACTGCCATCTTGATGGGGGTAAGTGTGATCTTGAGGAGTGTAAAGCAGCATTTTGGTTAGAAAATGGGAGCTCTTCCTAAGAGCAGTGCTATTTCTGGGAGAAAAGGAGCTCTACTGGGCATAAAAATGGTGTATCTGTGATAAAATGCCACATTTCTGAAAGAAACTGTCCTCTTGCGGAGTGTAATGCTGTATGTTCCGGAGGAAATGGGAAATATTCAGCAGAGTCCTGGTATTTCTGGGAGAAGAGGTCTGATGTGGGGGGGGGAAGGTGATGTATCTGTGAGAAAGCTGGTGTTTCTGGGAGAAAATGCCAGGTATTGGTGAGGAAACAGATGCTAGAGAGGGAAAAGGCTGGTATTTTGGGGAAAAAAGGCCGTTTTTTAAAGAATAAGCTGGCATTTCTGGGAGAATATGTCCCATCTTTGGGAGAAAACGGGTGTATGTGGGAGAAAATGTCGTGTATTTGGGAGAAAGCTGGTGTATGTGGGAGAAAAGGCCATTGTGATGGGAGTCAGTGTGATCTTGAGGAGTGGAAAGCAGTATTCTTGAGATGAAACGTGAGGTATTTCTAAGAGTCCTGGTATTTCTGGGAGAAAATGTCTTGTTTTGGAGAGCCAAAGTCCCATTTTGGGGGCAGAAGCTGGTATTTCTGTGACACTGCCATCTTGATGGGGGTAAGTGTGATCTTGAGGAGTGTAAAGCAGCATTTTGGTTAGAAAATGGGAGCTCTTCCTAAGAGCAGTGCTATTTCTGGGAGAAAAGGAGCTCTACTGGGCATAAAAATGGTGTATCTGTGATAAAATGCCACATTTCTGAAAGAAACTGTCCTCTTGCGGAGTGTAATGCTGTATGTTCCGGAGGAAATGGGAAATATTCAGCAGAGTCCTGGTATTTCTGGGAGAAGAGGTCTGATGTGGGGGGGGAAGGTGATGCATCTGTGAGAAAGCTGGTGTTTCTGGGAGAAAATGCCAGGTATTGGTGAGGAAACAGATGCTAGAGAGGGAAAAGGCTGGTATTTTGGGGAAAAAAGGCCGTTTGTTAAAGAATAAGCTGGCATTTCTGGGAGAATATGTCCCATCTTTGGGAGAAAACGGGTGTATGTGGGAGAAAATGTCGTGTATTTGGGAGAAAGCTGGTGTATGTGGGAGAAAAGGCCATTGTGATGGGAGTCAGTGTGATCTTGAGGAGTGGAAAGCAGTATTCTTGAGATGAAACGTGAGGTATTTCTAAGAGTCCTGGTATTTCTGGGAGAAAATGTCTTGTTTTGGAGAGCCAAAGTCCCATTTTGGGGGCAGAAGCTGGTATTTCTGTGACACTGCCATCTTGATGGGGGTAAGTGTGATCTTGAGGAGTGTAAAGCAGCATTTTGGTTAGAAAATGGGAGCTCTTCCTAAGAGCAGTGCTATTTCTGGGAGAAAAGGAGCTCTACTGGGCATAAAAATGGTGTATCTGTGATAAAATGCCACATTTCTGAAAGAAACTGTCCTCTTGCGGAGTGTAATGCTGTATGTTCCGGAGGAAATGGGAAATATTCAGCAGAGTCCTGGTATTTCTGGGAGAAGAGGTCTGATGTGGGGGGGGGAAGGTGATGTATCTGTGAGAAAGCTGGTGTTTCTGGGAGAAAATGCCAGGTATTGGTGAGGAAACAGATGCTAGAGAGGGAAAAGGCTGGTATTTTGGGGAAAAAAGGCCGTTTGTTAAAGAATAAGCTGGCATTTCTGGGAGAATATGTCCCATCTTTGGGAGAAAACGGGTGTATGTGGGAGAAAATGTCGTGTATTTGGGAGAAAGCTGGTGTATGTGGGAGAAAAGGCCATTGTGATGGGAGTCAGTGTGATCTTGAGGAGTGGAAAGCAGTATTCTTGAGATGAAACGTGAGGTATTTCTAAGAGTCCTGGTATTTCTGGGAGAAAATGTCTTGTTTTGGAGAGCCAAAGTCCCATTTTGGGGGCAGAAGCTGGTATTTCTGTGACACTGCCATCTTGATGGGGGTAAGTGTGATCTTGAGGAGTGTAAAGCAGCATTTTGGTTAGAAAATGGGAGCTCTTCCTAAGAGCAGTGCTATTTCTGGGAGAAAAGGAGCTCTACTGGGCATAAAAATGGTGTATCTGTGATAAAATGCCACATTTCTGAAAGAAACTGTCCTCTTGCGGAGTGTAATGCTGTATGTTCCGGAGGAAATGGGAAATATTCAGCAGAGTCCTGGTATTTCTGGGAGAAGAGGTCTGATGTGGGGGGGAAGGTGATGCATCTGTGAGAAAGCTGGTGTTTCTGGGAGAAAATGCCAGGTATTGGTGAGGAAACAGATGCTAGAGAGGGAAAAGGCTGGTATTTTGGGGAAAAAAGGCCGTTTGTTAAAGAATAAGCTGGCATTTCTGGGAGAATATGTCCCATCTTTGGGAGAAAACGGGTGTATGTGGGAGAAAATGTCGTGTATTTGGGAGAAAGCTGGTGTATGTGGGAGAAAAGGCCATTGTGATGGGAGTCAGTGTGATCTTGAGGAGTGGAAAGCAGTATTCTTGAGATGAAACGTGAGGTATTTCTAAGAGTCCTGGTATTTCTGGGAGAAAATGTCTTGTTTTGGAGAGCCAAAGTCCCATTTTGGGGGCAGAAGCTGGTATTTCTGTGACACTGCCATCTTGATGGGGGTAAGTGTGATCTTGAGGAGTGTAAAGCAGCATTTTGGTTAGAAAATGGGAGCTCTTCCTAAGAGCAGTGCTATTTCTGGGAGAAAAGGAGCTCTACTGGGCATAAAAATGGTGTATCTGTGATAAAATGCCACATTTCTGAAAGAAACTGTCCTCTTGCGGAGTGTAATGCTGTATGTTCCGGAGGAAATGGGAAATATTCAGCAGAGTCCTGGTATTTCTGGGAGAAGAGGTCTGATGTGGGGGGGGGAAGGTGATGCATCTGTGAGAAAGCTGGTGTTTCTGGGAGAAAATGCCAGGTATTGGTGAGGAAACAGATGCTAGAGAGGGAAAAGGCTGGTATTTTGGGGAAAAAAGGCCGTTTGTTAAAGAATAAGCTGGCATTTCTGGGAGAATATGTCCCATCTTTGGGAGAAAACGGGTGTATGTGGGAGAAAATGTCGTGTATTTGGGAGAAAGCTGGTGTATGTGGGAGAAAAGGCCATTGTGATGGGAGTCAGTGTGATCTTGAGGAGTGGAAAGCAGTATTCTTGAGATGAAACGTGAGGTATTTCTAAGAGTCCTGGTATTTCTGGGAGAAAATGTCTTGTTTTGGAGAGCCAAAGTCCCATTTTGGGGGCAGAAGCTGGTATTTCTGTGACACTGCCATCTTGATGGGGGTAAGTGTGATCTTGAGGAGTGTAAAGCAGCATTTTGGTTAGAAAATGGGAGCTCTTCCTAAGAGCAGTGCTATTTCTGGGAGAAAAGGAGCTCTACTGGGCATAAAAATGGTGTATCTGTGATAAAATGCCACATTTCTGAAAGAAACTGTCCTCTTGCGGAGTGTAATGCTGTATGTTCCGGAGGAAATGGGAAATATTCAGCAGAGTCCTGGTATTTCTGGGAGAAGAGGTCTGATGTGGGGGGGGGAAGGTGATGTATCTGTGAGAAAGCTGGTGTTTCTGGGAGAAAATGCCAGGTATTGGTGAGGAAACAGATGCTAGAGAGGGAAAAGGCTGGTATTTTGGGGAAAAAAGGCCGTTTGTTAAAGAATAAGCTGGCATTTCTGGGAGAATATGTCCCATCTTTGGGAGAAAACGGGTGTATGTGGGAGAAAATGTCGTGTATTTGGGAGAAAGCTGGTGTATGTGGGAGAAAAGGCCATTGTGATGGGAGTCAGTGTGATCTTGAGGAGTGGAAAGCAGTATTCTTGAGATGAAACGTGAGGTATTTCTAAGAGTCCTGGTATTTCTGGGAGAAAATGTCTTGTTTTGGAGAGCCAAAGTCCCATTTTGGGGGCAGAAGCTGGTATTTCTGTGACACTGCCATCTTGATGGGGGTAAGTGTGATCTTGAGGAGTGTAAAGCAGCATTTTGGTTAGAAAATGGGAGCTCTTCCTAAGAGCAGTGCTATTTCTGGGAGAAAAGGAGCTCTACTGGGCATAAAAATGGTGTATCTGTGATAAAATGCCACATTTCTGAAAGAAACTGTCCTCTTGCGGAGTGTAATGCTGTATGTTCCGGAGGAAATGGGAAATATTCAGCAGAGTCCTGGTATTTCTGGGAGAAGAGGTCTGATGTGGGGGGGGGAAGGTGATGCATCTGTGAGAAAGCTGGTGTTTCTGGGAGAAAATGCCAGGTATTGGTGAGGAAACAGATGCTAGAGAGGGAAAAGGCTGGTATTTTGGGGAAAAATTGGGACATATTCTCCCAGAAATGCCAGCTTATTCTTTAAAAAACGGCCTTTTTTCCCCAAAATACCAGCCTTTTCCCTCTCTAGCATCTGTTTCCTCACCAATACCTGGCATTTTCTCCCAGAAACACCAGCTTTCTCACAGATACATCACCTTCCCCCCCCCACATCAGACCTCTTCTCCCAGAAATACCAGGACTCTGCTGAATATTTCCCATTTCCTCCGGAACATACAGCATTACACTCCGCAAGAGGACAGTTTCTTTCAGAAATGTGGCATTTTATCACAGATACACCATTTTTATGCCCAGTAGAGCTCCTTTTCTCCCAGAAATAGCACTGCTCTTAGGAAGAGCTCCCATTTTCTAACCAAAATGCTGCTTTACACTCCTCAAGATCACACTTACCCCCATCAAGATGGCAGTGTCACAGAAATACCAGCTTCTGCCCCCAAAATGGGACTTTGGCTCTCCAAAACAAGACATTTTCTCCCAGAAATACCAGGACTCTTAGAAATACCTCACGTTTCATCTCAAGAATACTGCTTTCCACTCCTCAAGATCACACTGACTCCCATCACAATGGCCTTTTCTCCCACATACACCAGCTTTCTCCCAAATACACGACATTTTCTCCCACATACACCCGTTTTCTCCCAAAGATGGGACATATTCTCCCAGAAATGCCAGCTTATTCTTTAACAAACGGCCTTTTTTCCCCAAAATACCAGCCTTTTCCCTCTCTAGCATCTGTTTCCTCACCAATACCTGGCATTTTCTCCCAGAAACACCAGCTTTCTCACAGATACATCACCTTCCCCCCCCCACATCAGACCTCTTCTCCCAGAAATACCAGGACTCTGCTGAATATTTCCCATTTCCTCCGGAACATACAGCATTACACTCCGCAAGAGGACAGTTTCTTTCAGAAATGTGGCATTTTATCACAGATACACCATTTTTATGCCCAGTAGAGCTCCTTTTCTCCCAGAAATAGCACTGCTCTTAGGAAGAGCTCCCATTTTCTAACCAAAATGCTGCTTTACACTCCTCAAGATCACACTTACCCCCATCAAGATGGCAGTGTCACAGAAATACCAGCTTCTGCCCCCAAAATGGGACTTTGGCTCTCCAAAACAAGACATTTTCTCCCAGAAATACCAGGACTCTTAGAAATACCTCACGTTTCATCTCAAGAATACTGCTTTCCACTCCTCAAGATCACACTGACTCCCATCACAATGGCCTTTTCTCCCACATACACCAGCTTTCTCCCAAATACACGACATTTTCTCCCACATACACCCGTTTTCTCCCAAAGATGGGACATATTCTCCCAGAAATGCCAGCTTATTCTTTAACAAACGGCCTTTTTTCCCCAAAATACCAGCCTTTTCCCTCTCTAGCATCTGTTTCCTCACCAATACCTGGCATTTTCTCCCAGAAACACCAGCTTTCTCACAGATGCATCACCTTCCCCCCCCCACATCAGACCTCTTCTCCCAGAAATACCAGGACTCTGCTGAATATTTCCCATTTCCTCCGGAACATACAGCATTACACTCCGCAAGAGGACAGTTTCTTTCAGAAATGTGGCATTTTATCACAGATACACCATTTTTATGCCCAGTAGAGCTCCTTTTCTCCCAGAAATAGCACTGCTCTTAGGAAGAGCTCCCATTTTCTAACCAAAATGCTGCTTTACACTCCTCAAGATCACACTTACCCCCATCAAGATGGCAGTGTCACAGAAATACCAGCTTCTGCCCCCAAAATGGGACTTTGGCTCTCCAAAACAAGACATTTTCTCCCAGAAATACCAGGACTCTTAGAAATACCTCACGTTTCATCTCAAGAATACTGCTTTCCACTCCTCAAGATCACACTGACTCCCATCACAATGGCCTTTTCTCCCACATACACCAGCTTTCTCCCAAATACACGACATTTTCTCCCACATACACCCGTTTTCTCCCAAAGATGGGACATATTCTCCCAGAAATGCCAGCTTATTCTTTAAAAAACGGCCTTTTTTTCCCAAAATACCAGCTTTCTCACAAACACCTGTCATTTTCCAACCAAGTCTGCTACTATCTCCCAGAAACAGCCGGTTTCCGAGAAATACCTGACGTTTGCTCTCCCAAATACTACTTGACACTCCTCCAGAGGACATTGTCTCCCCTATTTACCACGTTGTCTCCCCAAGAGACCACTTGGCACACCAAAAAGACCACCGTTGCTCTCCAGTACAAGATCTTCTTTCCCACCGGTTCCCACTTTTCTCCCCCAGCTATGTCATTTCCTCCCAGAAATGCCACTTTTCCCTTGGAAATTTCACCTTCTCTTCCAAAAAGAGGAGATTTGCTCCCAGAAATACCCCTTCTCTTACAACTGCCACACGCTTTCTCCCCAAAAAGCCTCCATGACAATGCCAAATGGGACACTTGCAGCCAAGAAGAGGACACCTTCTCTCAGAAAGACCACTTTTCTCCCCAAGAGAGGAGATTTTCTCCCAATTGGATGACATTTGCTGTAAGAAAGACCTGTTTTCTTCCCTCAAGAGGACATTGTCTTTCCCACTGAGGACATTTTCTCCCAGAAGTGCCGCTACTCTGTGAAACACCTCCATTTCCTCCCAAATCTACTCCATGACACGCCTCAGGATGACACTTCCTCCCCGATTTGGGGCATTTTCTCCCAGAAATACCACTTCTCTCCCAAAGGGATGGCCTTTTCCCTCTCTAGCATCTGTTTCCTCACCAATACCTGGCATTTTCTCCCAGAAACACCAGCTTTCTCACAGATACATCACCTTCCCCCCCCCCACATCAGACCTCTTCTCCCAGAAATACCAGGACTCTGCTGAATATTTCCCATTTCCTCCGGAACATACAGCATTACACTCCGCAAGAGGACAGTTTCTTTCAGAAATGTGGCATTTTATCACAGATACACCATTTTTATGCCCAGTAGAGCTCCTTTTCTCCCAGAAATAGCACTGCTCTTAGGAAGAGCTCCCATTTTCTAACCAAAATGCTGCTTTACACTCCTCAAGATCACACTTACCCCCATCAAGATGGCAGTGTCACAGAAATACCAGCTTCTGCCCCCAAAATGGGACTTTGGCTCTCCAAAACAAGACATTTTCTCCCAGAAATACCAGGACTCTTAGAAATACCTCACGTTTCATCTCAAGAATACTGCTTTCCACTCCTCAAGATCACACTGACTCCCATCACAATGGCCTTTTCTCCCACATACACCAGCTTTCTCCCAAATACACGACATTTTCTCCCACATACACCCGTTTTCTCCCAAAGATGGGACATATTCTCCCAGAAATGCCAGCTTATTCTTTAAAAAACGGCCTTTTTTTCCCAAAATACCAGCTTTCTCACAAACACCTGTCATTTTCCAACCAAGTCTGCTACTATCTCCCAGAAACAGCCGGTTTCCGAGAAATACCTGACGTTTGCTCTCCCAAATACTACTTGACACTCCTCCAGAGGACATTGTCTCCCCTATTTACCACGTTGTCTCCCCAAGAGACCACTTGGCACACCAAAAAGACCACCGTTGCTCTCCAGTACAAGATCTTCTTTCCCACCGGTTCCCACTTTTCTCCCCCAGCTATGTCATTTCCTCCCAGAAATGCCACTTTTCCCTTGGAAATTTCACCTTCTCTTCCAAAAAGAGGAGATTTGCTCCCAGAAATACCCCTTCTCTTACAACTGCCACACGCTTTCTCCCCAAAAAGCCTCCATGACAATGCCAAATGGGACACTTGCAGCCAAGAAGAGGACACCTTCTCTCAGAAAGACCACTTTTCTCCCCAAGAGAGGAGATTTTCTCCCAATTGGATGACATTTGCTGTAAGAAAGACCTGTTTTCTTCCCTCAAGAGGACATTGTCTTTCCCACTGAGGACATTTTCTCCCAGAAGTGCCGCTACTCTGTGAAACACCTCCATTTCCTCCCAAATCTACTCCATGACACGCCTCAGGATGACACTTCCTCCCCGATTTGGGGCATTTTCTCCCAGAAATACCACTTCTCTCCCAAAGGGATGGCCTTTTCCCTCTCTAGCATCTGTTTCCTCACCAATACCTGGCATTTTCTCCCAGAAACACCAGCTTTCTCACAGATACATCACCTTCCCCCCCCCACATCAGACCTCTTCTCCCAGAAATACCAGGACTCTGCTGAATATTTCCCATTTCCTCCGGAACATACAGCATTACACTCCGCAAGAGGACAGTTTCTTTCAGAAATGTGGCATTTTATCACAGATACACCATTTTTATGCCCAGTAGAGCTCCTTTTCTCCCAGAAATAGCACTGCTCTTAGGAAGAGCTCCCATTTTCTAACCAAAATGCTGCTTTACACTCCTCAAGATCACACTTACCCCCATCAAGATGGCAGTGTCACAGAAATACCAGCTTCTGCCCCCAAAATGGGACTTTGGCTCTCCAAAACAAGACATTTTCTCCCAGAAATACCAGGACTCTTAGAAATACCTCACGTTTCATCTCAAGAATACTGCTTTCCACTCCTCAAGATCACACTGACTCCCATCACAATGGCCTTTTCTCCCACATACACCAGCTTTCTCCCAAATACACGACATTTTCTCCCACATACACCCGTTTTCTCCCAAAGATGGGACATATTCTCCCAGAAATGCCAGCTTATTCTTTAACAAACGGCCTTTTTTCCCCAAAATACCAGCCTTTTCCCTCTCTAGCATCTGTTTCCTCACCAATACCTGGCATTTTCTCCCAGAAACACCAGCTTTCTCACAGATACATCACCTTCCCCCCCCCACATCAGACCTCTTCTCCCAGAAATACCAGGACTCTGCTGAATATTTCCCATTTCCTCCGGAACATACAGCATTACACTCCGCAAGAGGACAGTTTCTTTCAGAAATGTGGCATTTTATCACAGATACACCATTTTTATGCCCAGTAGAGCTCCTTTTCTCCCAGAAATAGCACTGCTCTTAGGAAGAGCTCCCATTTTCTAACCAAAATGCTGCTTTACACTCCTCAAGATCACACTTACCCCCATCAAGATGGCAGTGTCACAGAAATACCAGCTTCTGCCCCCAAAATGGGACTTTGGCTCTCCAAAACAAGACATTTTCTCCCAGAAATACCAGGACTCTTAGAAATACCTCACGTTTCATCTCAAGAATACTGCTTTCCACTCCTCAAGATCACACTGACTCCCATCACAATGGCCTTTTCTCCCACATACACCAGCTTTCTCCCAAATACACGACATTTTCTCCCACATACACCCGTTTTCTCCCAAAGATGGGACATATTCTCCCAGAAATGCCAGCTTATTCTTTAAAAAACGGCCTTTTTTCCCCAAAATACCAGCCTTTTCCCTCTCTAGCATCTGTTTCCTCACCAATACCTGGCATTTTCTCCCAGAAACACCAGCTTTCTCACAGATGCATCACCTTCCCCCCCCCACATCAGACCTCTTCTCCCAGAAATACCAGGACTCTGCTGAATATTTCCCATTTCCTCCGGAACATACAGCATTACACTCCGCAAGAGGACAGTTTCTTTCAGAAATGTGGCATTTTATCACAGATACACCATTTTTATGCCCAGTAGAGCTCCTTTTCTCCCAGAAATAGCACTGCTCTTAGGAAGAGCTCCCATTTTCTAACCAAAATGCTGCTTTACACTCCTCAAGATCACACTTACCCCCATCAAGATGGCAGTGTCACAGAAATACCAGCTTCTGCCCCCAAAATGGGACTTTGGCTCTCCAAAACAAGACATTTTCTCCCAGAAATACCAGGACTCTTAGAAATACCTCACGTTTCATCTCAAGAATACTGCTTTCCACTCCTCAAGATCACACTGACTCCCATCACAATGGCCTTTTCTCCCACATACACCAGCTTTCTCCCAAATACACGACATTTTCTCCCACATACACCCGTTTTCTCCCAAAGATGGGACATATTCTCCCAGAAATGCCAGCTTATTCTTTAAAAAACGGCCTTTTTTTCCCAAAATACCAGCTTTCTCACAAACACCTGTCATTTTCCAACCAAGTCTGCTACTATCTCCCAGAAACAGCCGGTTTCCGAGAAATACCTGACGTTTGCTCTCCCAAATACTACTTGACACTCCTCCAGAGGACATTGTCTCCCCTATTTACCACGTTGTCTCCCCAAGAGACCACTTGGCACACCAAAAAGACCACCGTTGCTCTCCAGTACAAGATCTTCTTTCCCACCGGTTCCCACTTTTCTCCCCCAGCTATGTCATTTCCTCCCAGAAATGCCACTTTTCCCTTGGAAATTTCACCTTCTCTTCCAAAAAGAGGAGATTTGCTCCCAGAAATACCCCTTCTCTTACAACTGCCACACGCTTTCTCCCCAAAAAGCCTCCATGACAATGCCAAATGGGACACTTGCAGCCAAGAAGAGGACACCTTCTCTCAGAAAGACCACTTTTCTCCCCAAGAGAGGAGATTTTCTCCCAATTGGATGACATTTGCTGTAAGAAAGACCTGTTTTCTTCCCTCAAGAGGACATTGTCTTTCCCACTGAGGACATTTTCTCCCAGAAGTGCCGCTACTCTGTGAAACTCCTCCATTTCCTCCCAAATCTACTCCATGACACGCCTCAGGATGACACTTACTCCCCGATTTGGGGCATTTTCTCCCAGAAATACCACTTCTCTCCCAAAGGGATGGCCTTTTCCCTCTCTAGCATCTGTTTCCTCACCAATACCTGGCATTTTCTCCCAGAAACACCAGCTTTCTCACAGATACATCACCTTCCCCCCCCCACATCAGACCTCTTCTCCCAGAAATACCAGGACTCTGCTGAATATTTCCCATTTCCTCCGGAACATACAGCATTACACTCCGCAAGAGGACAGTTTCTTTCAGAAATGTGGCATTTTATCACAGATACACCATTTTTATGCCCAGTAGAGCTCCTTTTCTCCCAGAAATAGCACTGCTCTTAGGAAGAGCTCCCATTTTCTAACCAAAATGCTGCTTTACACTCCTCAAGATCACACTTACCCCCATCAAGATGGCAGTGTCACAGAAATACCAGCTTCTGCCCCCAAAATGGGACTTTGGCTCTCCAAAACAAGACATTTTCTCCCAGAAATACCAGGACTCTTAGAAATACCTCACGTTTCATCTCAAGAATACTGCTTTCCACTCCTCAAGATCACACTGACTCCCATCACAATGGCCTTTTCTCCCACATACACCAGCTTTCTCCCAAATACACGACATTTTCTCCCACATACACCCGTTTTCTCCCAAAGATGGGACATATTCTCCCAGAAATGCCAGCTTATTCTTTAAAAAACGGCCTTTTTTCCCCAAAATACCAGCCTTTTCCCTCTCTAGCATCTGTTTCCTCACCAATACCTGGCATTTTCTCCCAGAAACACCAGCTTTCTCACAGATGCATCACCTTCCCCCCCCCACATCAGACCTCTTCTCCCAGAAATACCAGGACTCTGCTGAATATTTCCCATTTCCTCCGGAACATACAGCATTACACTCCGCAAGAGGACAGTTTCTTTCAGAAATGTGGCATTTTATCACAGATACACCATTTTTATGCCCAGTAGAGCTCCTTTTCTCCCAGAAATAGCACTGCTCTTAGGAAGAGCTCCCATTTTCTAACCAAAATGCTGCTTTACACTCCTCAAGATCACACTTACCCCCATCAAGATGGCAGTGTCACAGAAATACCAGCTTCTGCCCCCAAAATGGGACTTTGGCTCTCCAAAACAAGACATTTTCTCCCAGAAATACCAGGACTCTTAGAAATACCTCACGTTTCATCTCAAGAATACTGCTTTCCACTCCTCAAGATCACACTGACTCCCATCACAATGGCCTTTTCTCCCACATACACCAGCTTTCTCCCAAATACACGACATTTTCTCCCACATACACCCGTTTTCTCCCAAAGATGGGACATATTCTCCCAGAAATGCCAGCTTATTCTTTAAAAAACGGCCTTTTTTCCCCAAAATACCAGCCTTTTCCCTCTCTAGCATCTGTTTCCTCACCAATACCTGGCATTTTCTCCCAGAAACACCAGCTTTCTCACAGATGCATCACCTTCCCCCCCCCACATCAGACCTCTTCTCCCAGAAATACCAGGACTCTGCTGAATATTTCCCATTTCCTCCGGAACATACAGCATTACACTCCGCAAGAGGACAGTTTCTTTCAGAAATGTGGCATTTTATCACAGATACACCATTTTTATGCCCAGTAGAGCTCCTTTTCTCCCAGAAATAGCACTGCTCTTAGGAAGAGCTCCCATTTTCTAACCAAAATGCTGCTTTACACTCCTCAAGATCACACTTACCCCCATCAAGATGGCAGTGTCACAGAAATACCAGCTTCTGCCCCCAAAATGGGACTTTGGCTCTCCAAAACAAGACATTTTCTCCCAGAAATACCAGGACTCTTAGAAATACCTCACGTTTCATCTCAAGAATACTGCTTTCCACTCCTCAAGATCACACTGACTCCCATCACAATGGCCTTTTCTCCCACATACACCAGCTTTCTCCCAAATACACGACATTTTCTCCCACATACACCCGTTTTCTCCCAAAGATGGGACATATTCTCCCAGAAATGCCAGCTTATTCTTTAAAAAACGGCCTTTTTTTCCCAAAATACCAGCTTTCTCACAAACACCTGTCATTTTCCAACCAAGTCTGCTACTATCTCCCAGAAACAGCCGGTTTCCGAGAAATACCTGACGTTTGCTCTCCCAAATACTACTTGACACTCCTCCAGAGGACATTGTCTCCCCTATTTACCACGTTGTCTCCCCAAGAGACCACTTGGCACACCAAAAAGACCACCGTTGCTCTCCAGTACAAGATCTTCTTTCCCACCGGTTCCCACTTTTCTCCCCCAGCTATGTCATTTCCTCCCAGAAATGCCACTTTTCCCTTGGAAATTTCACCTTCTCTTCCAAAAAGAGGAGATTTGCTCCCAGAAATACCCCTTCTCTTACAACTGCCACACGCTTTCTCCCCAAAAAGCCTCCATGACAATGCCAAATGGGACACTTGCAGCCAAGAAGAGGACACCTTCTCTCAGAAAGACCACTTTTCTCCCCAAGAGAGGAGATTTTCTCCCAATTGGATGACATTTGCTGTAAGAAAGACCTGTTTTCTTCCCTCAAGAGGACATTGTCTTTCCCACTGAGGACATTTTCTCCCAGAAGTGCCGCTACTCTGTGAAACACCTCCATTTCCTCCCAAATCTACTCCATGACACGCCTCAGGATGACACTTACTCCGCGATTTGGGGCATTTTCTCCCAGAAATACCACTTCTCTCCCAAAGGGATGGCCTTTTCCCTCTCTAGCATCTGTTTCCTCACCAATACCTGGCATTTTCTCCCAGAAACACCAGCTTTCTCACAGATACATCACCTTCCCCCCCCCACATCAGACCTCTTCTCCCAGAAATACCAGGACTCTGCTGAATATTTCCCATTTCCTCCGGAACATACAGCATTACACTCCGCAAGAGGACAGTTTCTTTCAGAAATGTGGCCTTTTATCACAGATACACCATTTTTATGCCCAGTAGAGCTCCTTTTCTCCCAGAAATAGCACTGCTCTTAGGAAGAGCTCCCATTTTCTAACCAAAATGCTGCTTTACACTCCTCAAGATCACACTTACCCCCATCAAGATGGCAGTGTCAGAGAAATACCAGCTTCTGCCCCCAAAATGGGACTTTGGCTCTCCAAAACAAGACATTTTCTCCCAGAAATACCAGGACTCTTAGAAATACCTCACGTTTCATCTCAAGAATACTGCTTTCCACTCCTCAAGATCACACTGACTCCCATCACAATGGCCTTTTCTCCCACATACACCAGCTTTCTCCCAAATACACGACATTTTCTCCCACATACACCCGTTTTCTCCCAAAGATGGGACATATTCTCCCAGAAATGCCAGCTTATTCTTTAAAAAACGGCCTTTTTTCCCCAAAATACCAGCCTTTTCCCTCTCTAGCATCTGTTTCCTCACCAATACCTGGCATTTTCTCCCAGAAACACCAGCTTTCTCACAGATACATCACCTTCCCCCCCCCACATCAGACCTCTTCTCCCAGAAATACCAGGACTCTGCTGAATATTTCCCATTTCCTCCGGAACATACAGCATTACACTCCGCAAGAGGACAGTTTCTTTCAGAAATGTGGCATTTTATCACAGATACACCATTTTTATGCCCAGTAGAGCTCCTTTTCTCCCAGAAATAGCACTGCTCTTAGGAAGAGCTCCCATTTTCTAACCAAAATGCTGCTTTACACTCCTCAAGATCACACTTACCCCCATCAAGATGGCAGTGTCACAGAAATACCAGCTTCTGCCCCCAAAATGGGACTTTGGCTCTCCAAAACAAGACATTTTCTCCCAGAAATACCAGGACTCTTAGAAATACCTCACGTTTCATCTCAAGAATACTGCTTTCCACTCCTCAAGATCACACTGACTCCCATCACAATGGCCTTTTCTCCCACATACACCAGCTTTCTCCCAAATACACGACATTTTCTCCCACATACACCCGTTTTCTCCCAAAGATGGGACATATTCTCCCAGAAATGCCAGCTTATTCTTTAAAAAACGGCCTTTTTTTCCCAAAATACCAGCTTTCTCACAAACACCTGTCATTTTCCAACCAAGTCTGCTACTATCTCCCAGAAACAGCCGGTTTCCGAGGAATACCTGACGTTTGCTCTCCCAAATACTACTTGACACTCCTCCAGAGGACATTGTCTCCCCTATTTACCACGTTGTCTCCCCAAGAGACCACTTGGCACACCAAAAAGACCACCGTTGCTCTCCAGTACAAGATCTTCTTTCCCACCGGTTCCCACTTTTCTCCCCCAGCTATGTCATTTCCTCCCAGAAATGCCACTTTTCCCTTGGAAATTTCACCTTCTCTTCCAAAAAGAGGAGATTTGCTCCCAGAAATACCCCTTCTCTTACAACTGCCACACGCTTTCTCCCCAAAAAGCCTCCATGACAATGCCAAATGGGACACTTGCAGCCAAGAAGAGGACACCTTCTCTCAGAAAGACCACTTTTCTCCCCAAGAGAGGAGATTTTCTCCCAATTGGATGACATTTGCTGTAAGAAAGACCTGTTTTCTTCCCTCAAGAGGACATTGTCTTTCCCACTGAGGACATTTTCTCCCAGAAGTGCCGCTACTCTGTGAAACACCTCCATTTCCTCCCAAATCTACTCCATGACACGCCTCAGGATGACACTTACTCCCCGATTTGGGGCATTTTCTCCCAGAAATACCACTTCTCTCCCAAAGGGATGGCCTTTTCCCTCTCTAGCATCTGTTTCCTCACCAATACCTGGCATTTTCTCCCAGAAACACCAGCTTTCTCACAGATACATCACCTTCCCCCCCCCACATCAGACCTCTTCTCCCAGAAATACCAGGACTCTGCTGAATATTTCCCATTTCCTCCGGAACATACAGCATTACACTCCGCAAGAGGACAGTTTCTTTCAGAAATGTGGCATTTTATCACAGATACACCATTTTTATGCCCAGTAGAGCTCCTTTTCTCCCAGAAATAGCACTGCTCTTAGGAAGAGCTCCCATTTTCTAACCAAAATGCTGCTTTACACTCCTCAAGATCACACTTACCCCCATCAAGATGGCAGTGTCACAGAAATACCAGCTTCTGCCCCCAAAATGGGACTTTGGCTCTCCAAAACAAGACATTTTCTCCCAGAAATACCAGGACTCTTAGAAATACCTCACGTTTCATCTCAAGAATACTGCTTTCCACTCCTCAAGATCACACTGACTCCCATCACAATGGCCTTTTCTCCCACATACACCAGCTTTCTCCCAAATACACGACATTTTCTCCCACATACACCCGTTTTCTCCCAAAGATGGGACATATTCTCCCAGAAATGCCAGCTTATTCTTTAAAAAACGGCCTTTTTTTCCCAAAATACCAGCTTTCTCACAAACACCTGTCATTTTCCAACCAAGTCTGCTACTATCTCCCAGAAACAGCCGGTTTCCGAGGAATACCTGACGTTTGCTCTCCCAAATACTACTTGACACTCCTCCAGGGGACATTGTCTCCCCTATTTACCACGTTGTCTCCCCAAGAGACCACTTGGCACACCAAAAAGACCACCGTTGCTCTCCAGTACAAGATCTTCTTTCCCACCGGTTCCCACTTTTCTCCCCCAGCTATGTCATTTCCTCCCAGAAATGCCACTTTTCCCTTGGAAATTTCACCTTCTCTTCCAAAAAGAGGAGATTTGCTCCCAGAAATACCCCTTCTCTTACAACTGCCACACGCTTTCTCCCCAAAAAGCCTCCATGACAATGCCAAATGGGACACTTGCAGCCAAGAAGAGGACACCTTCTCTCAGAAAGACCACTTTTCTCCCCAAGAGAGGAGATTTTCTCCCAATTGGATGACATTTGCTGTAAGAAAGACCTGTTTTCTTCCCTCAAGAGGACATTGTCTTTCCCACTGAGGACATTTTCTCCCAGAAGTGCCGCTACTCTGTGAAACACCTCCATTTCCTCCCAAATCTACTCCATGACACGCCTCAGGATGACACTTACTCCGCGATTTGGGGCATTTTCTCCCAGAAATACCACTTCTCTCCCAAAGGGATGGCCTTTTCCCTCTCTAGCATCTGTTTCCTCACCAATACCTGGCATTTTCTCCCAGAAACACCAGCTTTCTCACAGATACATCACCTTCCCCCCCCCACATCAGACCTCTTCTCCCAGAAATACCAGGACTCTGCTGAATATTTCCCATTTCCTCCGGAACATACAGCATTACACTCCGCAAGAGGACAGTTTCTTTCAGAAATGTGGCATTTTATCACAGATACACCATTTTTATGCCCAGTAGAGCTCCTTTTCTCCCAGAAATAGCACTGCTCTTAGGAAGAGCTCCCATTTTCTAACCAAAATGCTGCTTTACACTCCTCAAGATCACACTTACCCCCATCAAGATGGCAGTGTCACAGAAATACCAGCTTCTGCCCCCAAAATGGGACTTTGGCTCTCCAAAACAAGACATTTTCTCCCAGAAATACCAGGACTCTTAGAAATACCTCACGTTTCATCTCAAGAATACTGCTTTCCACTCCTCAAGATCACACTGACTCCCATCACAATGGCCTTTTCTCCCACATTCACCAGCTTTCTCCCAAATACACGACATTTTCTCCCACATACACCCGTTTTCTCCCAAAGATGGGACATATTCTCCCAGAAATGCCAGCTTATTCTTTAAAAAACGGCCTTTTTTCCCCAAAATACCAGCCTTTTCCCTCTCTAGCATCTGTTTCCTCACCAATACCTGGCATTTTCTCCCAGAAACACCAGCTTTCTCACAGATACATCACCTTCCCCCCCCCCACATCAGACCTCTTCTCCCAGAAATACCAGGACTCTGCTGAATATTTCCCATTTCCTCCGGAACATACAGCATTACACTCCGCAAGAGGACAGTTTCTTTCAGAAATGTGGCATTTTATCACAGATACACCATTTTTATGCCCAGTAGAGCTCCTTTTCTCCCAGAAATAGCACTGCTCTTAGGAAGAGCTCCCATTTTCTAACCAAAATGCTGCTTTACACTCCTCAAGATCACACTTACCCCCATCAAGATGGCAGTGTCACAGAAATACCAGCTTCTGCCCCCAAAATGGGACTTTGGCTCTCCAAAACAAGACATTTTCTCCCAGAAATACCAGGACTCTTAGAAATACCTCACGTTTCATCTCAAGAATACTGCTTTCCACTCCTCAAGATCACACTGACTCCCATCACAATGGCCTTTTCTCCCACATACACCAGCTTTCTCCCAAATACACGACATTTTCTCCCACATACACCCGTTTTCTCCCAAAGATGGGACATATTCTCCCAGAAATGCCAGCTTATTCTTTAAAAAACGGCCTTTTTTTCCCAAAATACCAGCTTTCTCACAAACACCTGTCATTTTCCAACCAAGTCTGCTACTATCTCCCAGAAACAGCCGGTTTCCAAGGAATACCTGACGTTTGCTCTCCCAAATACTACTTGACACTCCTCCAGAGGACATTGTCTCCCCTATTTACCACGTTGTCTCCCCAAGAGACCACTTGGCACACCAAAAAGACCACCGTTGCTCTCCAGTACAAGATCTTCTTTCCCACCGGTTCCCACTTTTCTCCCCCAGCTATGTCATTTCCTCCCAGAAATGCCACTTTTCCCTTGGAAATTTCACCTTCTCTTCCAAAAAGAGGAGATTTGCTCCCAGAAATACCCCTTCTCTTACAACTGCCACACGCTTTCTCCCCAAAAAGCCTCCATGACAATGCCAAATGGGACACTTGCAGCCAAGAAGAGGACACCTTCTCTCAGAAAGACCACTTTTCTCCCCAAGAGAGGAGATTTTCTCCCAATTGGATGACATTTGCTGTAAGAAAGACCTGTTTTCTTCCCTCAAGAGGACATTGTCTTTCCCACTGAGGACATTTTCTCCCAGAAGTGCCGCTACTCTGTGAAACACCTCCATTTCCTCCCAAATCTACTCCATGACACGCCTCAGGATGACACTTACTCCGCGATTTGGGGCATTTTCTCCCAGAAATACCACTTCTCTCCCAAAGGGATGGCCTTTTCCCTCTCTAGCATCTGTTTCCTCACCAATACCTGGCATTTTCTCCCAGAAACACCAGCTTTCTCACAGATACATCACCTTCCCCCCCCCACATCAGACCTCTTCTCCCAGAAATACCAGGACTCTGCTGAATATTTCCCATTTCCTCCGGAACATACAGCATTACACTCCGCAAGAGGACAGTTTCTTTCAGAAATGTGGCCTTTTATCACAGATACACCATTTTTATGCCCAGTAGAGCTCCTTTTCTCCCAGAAATAGCACTGCTCTTAGGAAGAGCTCCCATTTTCTAACCAAAATGCTGCTTTACACTCCTCAAGATCACACTTACCCCCATCAAGATGGCAGTGTCACAGAAATACCAGCTTCTGCCCCCAAAATGGGACTTTGGCTCTCCAAAACAAGACATTTTCTCCCAGAAATACCAGGACTCTTAGAAATACCTCACGTTTCATCTCAAGAATACTGCTTTCCACTCCTCAAGATCACACTGACTCCCATCACAATGGCCTTTTCTCCCACATTCACCAGCTTTCTCCCAAATACACGACATTTTCTCCCACATACACCCGTTTTCTCCCAAAGATGGGACATATTCTCCCAGAAATGCCAGCTTATTCTTTAAAAAACGGCCTTTTTTCCCCAAAATACCAGCCTTTTCCCTCTCTAGCATCTGTTTCCTCACCAATACCTGGCATTTTCTCCCAGAAACACCAGCTTTCTCACAGATACATCACCTTCCCCCCCACACATCAGACCTCTTCTCCCAGAAATACCAGGACTCTGCTGAATATTTCCCATTTCCTCCGGAACATACAGCATTACACTCCGCAAGAGGACAGTTTCTTTCAGAAATGTGGCATTTTATCACAGATACACCATTTTTATGCCCAGTAGAGCTCCTTTTCTCCCAGAAATAGCACTGCTCTTAGGAAGAGCTCCCATTTTCTAACCAAAATGCTGCTTTACACTCCTCAAGATCACACTTACCCCCATCAAGATGGCAGTGTCACAGAAATACCAGCTTCTGCCCCCAAAATGGGACTTTGGCTCTCCAAAACAAGACATTTTCTCCCAGAAATACCAGGACTCTTAGAAATACCTCACGTTTCATCTCAAGAATACTGCTTTCCACTCCTCAAGATCACACTGACTCCCATCACAATGGCCTTTTCTCCCACATACACCAGCTTTCTCCCAAATACACGACATTTTCTCCCACATACACCCGTTTTCTCCCAAAGATGGGACATATTCTCCCAGAAATGCCAGCTTATTCTTTAAAAAACGGCCTTTTTTTCCCAAAATACCAGCTTTCTCACAAACACCTGTCATTTTCCAACCAAGTCTGCTACTATCTCCCAGAAACAGCCGGTTTCCGAGAAATACCTGACGTTTGCTCTCCCAAATACTACTTGACACTCCTCCAGAGGACTTTGTCTCCCCTATTTACCACGTTGTCTCCCCAAGAGACCACTTGGCACACCAAAAAGACCACCGTTGCTCTCCAGTACAAGATCTTCTTTCCCACCGGTTCCCACTTTTCTCCCCCAGCTATGTCATTTCCTCCCAGAAATGCCACTTTTCCCTTGGAAATTTCACCTTCTCTTCCAAAAAGAGGAGATTTGCTCCCAGAAATACCCCTTCTCTTACAACTGCCACACGCTTTCTCCCCAAAAAGCCTCCATGACAATGCCAAATGGGACACTTGCAGCCAAGAAGAGGACACCTTCTCTCAGAAAGACCACTTTTCTCCCCAAGAGAGGAGATTTTCTCCCAATTGGATGACATTTGCTGTAAGAAAGACCTGTTTTCTTCCCTCAAGAGGACATTGTCTTTCCCACTGAGGACATTTTCTCCCAGAAGTGCCGCTACTCTGTGAAACACCTCCATTTCCTCCCAAATCTACTCCATGACACGCCTCAGGATGACACTTACTCCGCGATTTGGGGCATTTTCTCCCAGAAATACCACTTCTCTCCCAAAGGGATGGCCTTTTCCCTCTCTAGCATCTGTTTCCTCACCAATACCTGGCATTTTCTCCCAGAAACACCAGCTTTCTCACAGATACATCACCTTCCCCCCCCCACATCAGACCTCTTCTCCCAGAAATACCAGGACTCTGCTGAATATTTCCCATTTCCTCCGGAACATACAGCATTACACTCCGCAAGAGGACAGTTTCTTTCAGAAATGTGGCATTTTATCACAGATACACCATTTTTATGCCCAGTAGAGCTCCTTTTCTCCCAGAAATAGCACTGCTCTTAGGAAGAGCTCCCATTTTCTAACCAAAATGCTGCTTTACACTCCTCAAGATCACACTTACCCCCATCAAGATGGCAGTGTCACAGAAATACCAGCTTCTGCCCCCAAAATGGGACTTTGGCTCTCCAAAACAAGACATTTTCTCCCAGAAATACCAGGACTCTTAGAAATACCTCACGTTTCATCTCAAGAATACTGCTTTCCACTCCTCAAGATCACACTGACTCCCATCACAATGGCCTTTTCTCCCACATTCACAAGCTTTCTCCCAAATACACGACATTTTCTCCCACATACACCCGTTTTCTCCCAAAGATGGGACATATTCTCCCAGAAATGCCAGCTTATTCTTTAAAAAACGGCCTTTTTTCCCCAAAATACCAGCCTTTTCCCTCTCTAGCATCTGTTTCCTCACCAATACCTGGCATTTTCTCCCAGAAACACCAGCTTTCTCACAGATACATCACCTTCCCCCCCCCACATCAGACCTCTTCTCCCAGAAATACCAGGACTCTGCTGAATATTTCCCATTTCCTCCGGAACATACAGCATTACACTCCGCAAGAGGACAGTTTCTTTCAGAAATGTGGCATTTTATCACAGATACACCATTTTTATGCCCAGTAGAGCTCCTTTTCTCCCAGAAATAGCACTGCTCTTAGGAAGAGCTCCCATTTTCTAACCAAAATGCTGCTTTACACTCCTCAAGATCACACTTACCCCCATCAAGATGGCAGTGTCACAGAAATACCAGCTTCTGCCCCCAAAATGGGACTTTGGCTCTCCAAAACAAGACATTTTCTCCCAGAAATACCAGGACTCTTAGAAATACCTCACGTTTCATCTCAAGAATACTGCTTTCCACTCCTCAAGATCACACTGACTCCCATCACAATGGCCTTTTCTCCCACATTCACAAGCTTTCTCCCAAATACACGACATTTTCTCCCACATACACCCGTTTTCTCCCAAAGATGGGACATATTCTCCCAGAAATGCCAGCTTATTCTTTAAAAAACGGCCTTTTTTCCCCAAAATACCAGCCTTTTCCCTCTCTAGCATCTGTTTCCTCACCAATACCTGGCATTTTCTCCCAGAAACACCAGCTTTCTCACAGATACATCACCTTCCCCCCCCCACATCAGACCTCTTCTCCCAGAAATACCAGGACTCTGCTGAATATTTCCCATTTCCTCCGGAACATACAGCATTACACTCCGCAAGAGGACAGTTTCTTTCAGAAATGTGGCATTTTATCACAGATACACCATTTTTATGCCCAGTAGAGCTCCTTTTCTCCCAGAAATAGCACTGCTCTTAGGAAGAGCTCCCATTTTCTAACCAAAATGCTGCTTTACACTCCTCAAGATCACACTTACCCCCATCAAGATGGCAGTGTCACAGAAATACCAGCTTCTGCCCCCAAAATGGGACTTTGGCTCTCCAAAACAAGACATTTTCTCCCAGAAATACCAGGACTCTTAGAAATACCTCACGTTTCATCTCAAGAATACTGCTTTCCACTCCTCAAGATCACACTGACTCCCATCACAATGGCCTTTTCTCCCACATACACCAGCTTTCTCCCAAATACACGACATTTTCTCCCACATACACCCGTTTTCTCCCAAAGATGGGACATATTCTCCCAGAAATGCCAGCTTATTCTTTAAAAAACGGCCTTTTTTTCCCAAAATACCAGCTTTCTCACAAACACCTGTCATTTTCCAACCAAGTCTGCTACTATCTCCCAGAAACAGCCGGTTTCCGAGAAATACCTGACGTTTGCTCTCCCAAATACTACTTGACACTCCTCCAGAGGACATTGTCTCCCCTATTTACCACGTTGTCTCCCCAAGAGACCACTTGGCACACCAAAAAGACCACCGTTGCTCTCCAGTACAAGATCTTCTTTCCCACCGGTTCCCACTTTTCTCCCCCAGCTATGTCATTTCCTCCCAGAAATGCCACTTTTCCCTTGGAAATTTCACCTTCTCTTCCAAAAAGAGGAGATTTGCTCCCAGAAATACCCCTTCTCTTACAACTGCCACACGCTTTCTCCCCAAAAAGCCTCCATGACAATGCCAAATGGGACACTTGCAGCCAAGAAGAGGACACCTTCTCTCAGAAAGACCACTTTTCTCCCCAAGAGAGGAGATTTTCTCCCAATTGGATGACATTTGCTGTAAGAAAGACCTGTTTTCTTCCCTCAAGAGGACATTGTCTTTCCCACTGAGGACATTTTCTCCCAGAAGTGCCGCTACTCTGTGAAACACCTCCATTTCCTCCCAAATCTACTCCATGACACGCCTCAGGATGACACTTACTCCGCGATTTGGGGCATTTTCTCCCAGAAATACCACTTCTCTCCCAAAGGGATGGCCTTTTCCCTCTCTAGCATCTGTTTCCTCACCAATACCTGGCATTTTCTCCCAGAAACACCAGCTTTCTCACAGATACATCACCTTCCCCCCCCCACATCAGACCTCTTCTCCCAGAAATACCAGGACTCTGCTGAATATTTCCCATTTCCTCCGGAACATACAGCATTACACTCCGCAAGAGGACAGTTTCTTTCAGAAATGTGGCATTTTATCACAGATACACCATTTTTATGCCCAGTAGAGCTCCTTTTCTCCCAGAAATAGCACTGCTCTTAGGAAGAGCTCCCATTTTCTAACCAAAATGCTGCTTTACACTCCTCAAGATCACACTTACCCCCATCAAGATGGCAGTGTCACAGAAATACCAGCTTCTGCCCCCAAAATGGGACTTGGCTCTCCAAAACAAGACATTTTCTCCCAGAAATACCAGGACTCTTAGAAATACCTCACGTTTCATCTCAAGAATACTGCTTTCCACTCCTCAAGATCACACTGACTCCCATCACAATGGCCTTTTCTCCCACATTCACCAGCTTTCTCCCAAATACACAACATTTTCTCCCACATACACCCGTTTTCTCCCAAAGATGGGACATATTCTCCCAGAAATGCCAGCTTATTCTTTAAAAAACGGCCTTTTTTCCCCAAAATACCAGCCTTTTCCCTCTCTAGCATCTGTTTCCTCACCAATACCTGGCATTTTCTCCCAGAAACACCAGCTTTCTCACAGATACATCACCTTCCCCCCCCCACATCAGACCTCTTCTCCCAGAAATACCAGGACTCTGCTGAATATTTCCCATTTCCTCCGGAACATACAGCATTACACTCCGCAAGAGGACAGTTTCTTTCAGAAATGTGGCATTTTATCACAGATACACCATTTTTATGCCCAGTAGAGCTCCTTTTCTCCCAGAAATAGCACTGCTCTTAGGAAGAGCTCCCATTTTCTAACCAAAATGCTGCTTTACACTCCTCAAGATCACACTTACCCCCATCAAGATGGCAGTGTCACAGAAATACCAGCTTCTGCCCCCAAAATGGGACTTTGGCTCTCCAAAACAAGACATTTTCTCCCAGAAATACCAGGACTCTTAGAAATACCTCACGTTTCATCTCAAGAATACTGCTTTCCACTCCTCAAGATCACACTGACTCCCATCACAATGGCCTTTTCTCCCACATTCACCAGCTTTCTCCCAAATACACGACATTTTCTCCCACATACACCCGTTTTCTCCCAAAGATGGGACATATTCTCCCAGAAATGCCAGCTTATTCTTTAAAAAACGGCCTTTTTTCCCCAAAATACCAGCCTTTTCCCTCTCTAGCATCTGTTTCCTCACCAATACCTGGCATTTTCTCCCAGAAACACCAGCTTTCTCACAGATACATCACCTTCCCCCCCCCACATCAGACCTCTTCTCCCAGAAATACCAGGACTCTGCTGAATATTTCCCATTTCCTCCGGAACATACAGCATTACACTCCGCAAGAGGACAGTTTCTTTCAGAAATGTGGCATTTTATCACAGATACACCATTTTTATGCCCAGTAGAGCTCCTTTTCTCCCAGAAATAGCACTGCTCTTAGGAAGAGCTCCCATTTTCTAACCAAAATGCTGCTTTACACTCCTCAAGATCACACTTACCCCCATCAAGATGGCAGTGTCACAGAAATACCAGCTTCTGCCCCCAAAATGGGACTTTGGCTCTCCAAAACAAGACATTTTCTCCCAGAAATACCAGGACTCTTAGAAATACCTCACGTTTCATCTCAAGAATACTGCTTTCCACTCCTCAAGATCACACTGACTCCCATCACAATGGCCTTTTCTCCCACATACACCAGCTTTCTCCCAAATACACGACATTTTCTCCCACATACACCCGTTTTCTCCCAAAGATGGGACATATTCTCCCAGAAATGCCAGCTTATTCTTTCAAAAACGGCCTTTTTTCCCCAAAATACCAGCCTTTTCCCTCTCTAGCATCTGTTTCCTCACCAATACCTGGCATTTTCTCCCAGAAACACCAGCTTTCTCACAGATACATCACCTTCCCCCCCCCACATCAGACCTCTTCTCCCAGAAATACCAGGACTCTGCTGAATATTTCCCATTTCCTCCGGAACATACAGCATTACACTCCGCAAGAGGACAGTTTCTTTCAGAAATGTGGCATTTTATCACAGATACACCATTTTTATGCCCAGTAGAGCTCCTTTTCTCCCAGAAATAGCACTGCTCTTAGGAAGAGCTCCCATTTTCTAACCAAAATGCTGCTTTACACTCCTCAAGATCACACTTACCCCCATCAAGATGGCAGTGTCACAGAAATACCAGCTTCTGCCCCCAAAATGGGACTTTGGCTCTCCAAAACAAGACATTTTCTCCCAGAAATACCAGGACTCTTAGAAATACCTCACGTTTCATCTCAAGAATACTGCTTTCCACTCCTCAAGATCACACTGACTCCCATCACAATGGCCTTTTCTCCCACATTCACCAGCTTTCTCCCAAATACACGACATTTTCTCCCACATACACCCGTTTTCTCCCAAAGATGGGACATATTCTCCCAGAAATGCCAGCTTATTCTTTAAAAAACGGCCTTTTTTCCCCAAAATACCAGCCTTTTCCCTCTCTAGCATCTGTTTCCTCACCAATACCTGGCATTTTCTCCCAGAAACACCAGCTTTCTCACAGATACATCACCTTCCCCCCCCCCATCAGACCTCTTCTCCCAGAAATACCAGGACTCTGCTGAATATTTCCCATTTCCTCCGGAACATACAGCATTACACTCCGCAAGAGGACAGTTTCTTTCAGAAATGTGGCATTTTATCACAGATACACCATTTTTATGCCCAGTAGAGCTCCTTTTCTCCCAGAAATAGCACTGCTCTTAGGAAGAGCTCCCATTTTCTAACCAAAATGCTGCTTTACACTCCTCAAGATCACACTTACCCCCATCAAGATGGCAGTGTCACAGAAATACCAGCTTCTGCCCCCAAAATGGGACTTTGGCTCTCCAAAACAAGACATTTTCTCCCAGAAATACCAGGACTCTTAGAAATACCTCACGTTTCATCTCAAGAATACTGCTTTCCACTCCTCAAGATCACACTGACTCCCATCACAATGGCCTTTTCTCCAACATACACCAGCTTTCTCCCAAATACACGACATTTTCTCCCACATACACCCGTTTTCTCCCAAAGATGGGACATATTCTCCCAGAAATGCCAGCTTATTCTTTAAAAAACGGCCTTTTTTCCCCAAAATACCAGCCTTTTCCCTCTCTAGCATCTGTTTCCTCACCAATACCTGGCATTTTCTCCCAGAAACACCAGCTTTCTCACAGATACATCACCTTCCCCCCCCCACATCAGACCTCTTCTCCCAGAAATACCAGGACTCTGCTGAATATTTCCCATTTCCTCCGGAACATACAGCATTACACTCCGCAAGAGGACAGTTTCTTTCAGAAATGTGGCATTTTATCACAGATACACCATTTTTATGCCCAGTAGAGCTCCTTTTCTCCCAGAAATAGCACTGCTCTTAGGAAGAGCTCCCATTTTCTAACCAAAATGCTGCTTTACACTCCTCAAGATCACACTTACCCCCATCAAGATGGCAGTGTCACAGAAATACCAGCTTCTGCCCCCAAAATGGGACTTTGGCTCTCCAAAACAAGACATTTTCTCCCAGAAATACCAGGACTCTTAGAAATACCTCACGTTTCATCTCAAGAATACTGCTTTCCACTCCTCAAGATCACACTGACTCCCATCACAATGGCCTTTTCTCCCACATTCACCAGCTTTCTCCCAAATACACGACATTTTCTCCCACATACACCCGTTTTCTCCCAAAGATGGGACATATTCTCCCAGAAATGCCAGCTTATTCTTTAAAAAACGGCCTTTTTTCCCCAAAATACCAGCCTTTTCCCTCTCTAGCATCTGTTTCCTCACCAATACCTGGCATTTTCTCCCAGAAACACCAGCTTTCTCACAGATACATCACCTTCCCCCCCCCCATCAGACCTCTTCTCCCAGAAATACCAGGACTCTGCTGAATATTTCCCATTTCCTCCGGAACATACAGCATTACACTCCGCAAGAGGACAGTTTCTTTCAGAAATGTGGCATTTTATCACAGATACACCATTTTTATGCCCAGTAGAGCTCCTTTTCTCCCAGAAATAGCACTGCTCTTAGGAAGAGCTCCCATTTTCTAACCAAAATGCTGCTTTACACTCCTCAAGATCACACTTACCCCCATCAAGATGGCAGTGTCACAGAAATACCAGCTTCTGCCCCCAAAATGGGACTTTGGCTCTCCAAAACAAGACATTTTCTCCCAGAAATACCAGGACTCTTAGAAATACCTCACGTTTCATCTCAAGAATACTGCTTTCCACTCCTCAAGATCACACTGACTCCCATCACAATGGCCTTTTCTCCCACATACACCAGCTTTCTCCCAAATACACGACATTTTCTCCCACATACACCCGTTTTCTCCCAAAGATGGGACATATTCTCCCAGAAATGCCAGCTTATTCTTTAAAAAACGGCCTTTTTTTCCCAAAATACCAGCTTTCTCACAAACACCTGTCATTTTCCAACCAAGTCTGCTACTATCTCCCAGAAACAGCCGGTTTCCGAGAAATACCTGACGTTTGCTCTCCCAAATACTACTTGACACTCCTCCAGAGGACATTGTCTCCCCTATTTACCACGTTGTCTCCCCAAGAGACCACTTGGCACACCAAAAAGACCACCGTTGCTCTCCAGTACAAGATCTTCTTTCCCACCGGTTCCCACTTTTCTCCCCCAGCTATGTCATTTCCTCCCAGAAATGCCACTTTTCCCTTGGAAATTTCACCTTCTCTTCCAAAAAGAGGAGATTTGCTCCCAGAAATACCCCTTCTCTTACAACTGCCACACGCTTTCTCCCCAAAAAGCCTCCATGACAATGCCAAATGGGACACTTGCAGCCAAGAAGAGGACACCTTCTCTCAGAAAGACCACTTTTCTCCCCAAGAGAGGAGATTTTCTCCCAATTGGATGACATTTGCTGTAAGAAAGACCTGTTTTCTTCCCTCAAGAGGACATTGTCTTTCCCACTGAGGACATTTTCTCCCAGAAGTGCCGCTACTCTGTGAAACACCTCCATTTCCTCCCAAATCTACTCCATGACACGCCTCAGGATGACACTTACTCCGCGATTTGGGGCATTTTCTCCCAGAAATACCACTTCTCTCCCAAAGGGATGGCCTTTTCCCTCTCTAGCATCTGTTTCCTCACCAATACCTGGCATTTTCTCCCAGAAACACCAGCTTTCTCACAGATACATCACCTTCCCCCCCCCACATCAGACCTCTTCTCCCAGAAATACCAGGACTCTGCTGAATATTTCCCATTTCCTCCGGAACATACAGCATTACACTCCGCAAGAGGACAGTTTCTTTCAGAAATGTGGCATTTTATCACAGATACACCATTTTTATGCCCAGTAGAGCTCCTTTTCTCCCAGAAATAGCACTGCTCTTAGGAAGAGCTCCCATTTTCTAACCAAAATGCTGCTTTACACTCCTCAAGATCACACTTACCCCCATCAAGATGGCAGTGTCAGAGAAATACCAGCTTCTGCCCCCAAAATGGGACTTTGGCTCTCCAAAACAAGACATTTTCTCCCAGAAATACCAGGACTCTTAGAAATACCTCACGTTTCATCTCAAGAATACTGCTTTCCACTCCTCAAGATCACACTGACTCCCATCACAATGGCCTTTTCTCCCACATACACCAGCTTTCTCCCAAATACACGACATTTTCTCCCACATACACCCGTTTTCTCCCAAAGATGGGACATATTCTCCCAGAAATGCCAGCTTATTCTTTAACAAACGGCCTTTTTTCCCCAAAATACCAGCCTTTTCCCTCTCTAGCATCTGTTTCCTCACCAATACCTGGCATTTTCTCCCAGAAACACCAGCTTTCTCACAGATACATCACCTTCCCCCCCCCACATCAGACCTCTTCTCCCAGAAATACCAGGACTCTGCTGAATATTTCCCATTTCCTCCGGAACATACAGCATTACACTCCGCAAGAGGACAGTTTCTTTCAGAAATGTGGCATTTTATCACAGATACACCATTTTTATGCCCAGTAGAGCTCCTTTTCTCCCAGAAATAGCACTGCTCTTAGGAAGAGCTCCCATTTTCTAACCAAAATGCTGCTTTACACTCCTCAAGATCACACTTACCCCCATCAAGATGGCAGTGTCAGAGAAATACCAGCTTCTGCCCCCAAAATGGGACTTTGGCTCTCCAAAACAAGACATTTTCTCCCAGAAATACCAGGACTCTTAGAAATACCTCACGTTTCATCTCAAGAATACTGCTTTCCACTCCTCAAGATCACACTGACTCCCATCACAATGGCCTTTTCTCCCACATACACCAGCTTTCTCCCAAATACACGACATTTTCTCCCACATACACCCGTTTTCTCCCAAAGATGGGACATATTCTCCCAGAAATGCCAGCTTATTCTTTAACAAACGGCCTTTTTTCCCCAAAATACCAGCCTTTTCCCTCTCTAGCATCTGTTTCCTCACCAATACCTGGCATTTTCTCCCAGAAACACCAGCTTTCTCACAGATACATCACCTTCCCCCCCCCCACATCAGACCTCTTCTCCCAGAAATACCAGGACTCTGCTGAATATTTCCCATTTCCTCCGGAACATACAGCATTACACTCCGCAAGAGGACAGTTTCTTTCAGAAATGTGGCATTTTATCACAGATACACCATTTTTATGCCCAGTAGAGCTCCTTTTCTCCCAGAAATAGCACTGCTCTTAGGAAGAGCTCCCATTTTCTAACCAAAATGCTGCTTTACACTCCTCAAGATCACACTTACCCCCATCAAGATGGCAGTGTCACAGAAATACCAGCTTCTGCCCCCAAAATGGGACTTTGGCTCTCCAAAACAAGACATTTTCTCCCAGAAATACCAGGACTCTTAGAAATACCTCACGTTTCATCTCAAGAATACTGCTTTCCACTCCTCAAGATCACACTGACTCCCATCACAATGGCCTTTTCTCCCACATTCACCAGCTTTCTCCCAAATACACGACATTTTCTCCCACATACACCCGTTTTCTCCCAAAGATGGGACATATTCTCCCAGAAATGCCAGCTTATTCTTTAAAAAACGGCCTTTTTTCCCCAAAATACCAGCCTTTTCCCTCTCTAGCATCTGTTTCCTCACCAATACCTGGCATTTTCTCCCAGAAACACCAGCTTTCTCACAGATACATCACCTTCCCCCCCCCACATCAGACCTCTTCTCCCAGAAATACCAGGACTCTGCTGAATATTTCCCATTTCCTCCGGAACATACAGCATTACACTCCGCAAGAGGACAGTTTCTTTCAGAAATGTGGCATTTTATCACAGATACACCATTTTTATGCCCAGTAGAGCTCCTTTTCTCCCAGAAATAGCACTGCTCTTAGGAAGAGCTCCCATTTTCTAACCAAAATGCTGCTTTACACTCCTCAAGATCACACTTACCCCCATCAAGATGGCAGTGTCACAGAAATACCAGCTTCTGCCCCCAAAATGGGACTTTGGCTCTCCAAAACAAGACATTTTCTCCCAGAAATACCAGGACTCTTAGAAATACCTCACGTTTCATCTCAAGAATACTGCTTTCCACTCCTCAAGATCACACTGACTCCCATCACAATGGCCTTTTCTCCCACATTCACCAGCTTTCTCCCAAATACACGACATTTTCTCCCACATACACCCGTTTTCTCCCAAAGATGGGACATATTCTCCCAGAAATGCCAGCTTATTCTTTAAAAAACGGCCTTTTTTCCCCAAAATACCAGCCTTTTCCCTCTCTAGCATCTGTTTCCTCACCAATACCTGGCATTTTCTCCCAGAAACACCAGCTTTCTCACAGATACATCACCTTCCCCCCCCCCATCAGACCTCTTCTCCCAGAAATACCAGGACTCTGCTGAATATTTCCCATTTCCTCCGGAACATACAGCATTACACTCCGCAAGAGGACAGTTTCTTTCAGAAATGTGGCATTTTATCACAGATACACCATTTTTATGCCCAGTAGAGCTCCTTTTCTCCCAGAAATAGCACTGCTCTTAGGAAGAGCTCCCATTTTCTAACCAAAATGCTGCTTTACACTCCTCAAGATCACACTTACCCCCATCAAGATGGCAGTGTCACAGAAATACCAGCTTCTGCCCCCAAAATGGGACTTTGGCTCTCCAAAACAAGACATTTTCTCCCAGAAATACCAGGACTCTTAGAAATACCTCACGTTTCATCTCAAGAATACTGCTTTCCACTCCTCAAGATCACACTGACTCCCATCACAATGGCCTTTTCTCCCACATACACCAGCTTTCTCCCAAATACACGACATTTTCTCCCACATACACCCGTTTTCTCCCAAAGATGGGACATATTCTCCCAGAAATGCCAGCTTATTCTTTAAAAAACGGCCTTTTTTTCCCAAAATACCAGCTTTCTCACAAACACCTGTCATTTTCCAACCAAGTCTGCTACTATCTCCCAGAAACAGCCGGTTTCCGAGAAATACCTGACGTTTGCTCTCCCAAATACTACTTGACACTCCTCCAGAGGACATTGTCTCCCCTATTTACCACGTTGTCTCCCCAAGAGACCACTTGGCACACCAAAAAGACCACCGTTGCTCTCCAGTACAAGATCTTCTTTCCCACCGGTTCCCACTTTTCTCCCCCAGCTATGTCATTTCCTCCCAGAAATGCCACTTTTCCCTTGGAAATTTCACCTTCTCTTCCAAAAAGAGGAGATTTGCTCCCAGAAATACCCCTTCTCTTACAACTGCCACACGCTTTCTCCCCAAAAAGCCTCCATGACAATGCCAAATGGGACACTTGCAGCCAAGAAGAGGACACCTTCTCTCAGAAAGACCACTTTTCTCCCCAAGAGAGGAGATTTTCTCCCAATTGGATGACATTTGCTGTAAGAAAGACCTGTTTTCTTCCCTCAAGAGGACATTGTCTTTCCCACTGAGGACATTTTCTCCCAGAAGTGCCGCTACTCTGTGAAACACCTCCATTTCCTCCCAAATCTACTCCATGACACGCCTCAGGATGACACTTACTCCGCGATTTGGGGCATTTTCTCCCAGAAATACCACTTCTCTCCCAAAGGGATGGCCTTTTCCCTCTCTAGCATCTGTTTCCTCACCAATACCTGGCATTTTCTCCCAGAAACACCAGCTTTCTCACAGATACATCACCTTCCCCCCCCCACATCAGACCTCTTCTCCCAGAAATACCAGGACTCTGCTGAATATTTCCCATTTCCTCCGGAACATACAGCATTACACTCCGCAAGAGGACAGTTTCTTTCAGAAATGTGGCATTTTATCACAGATACACCATTTTTATGCCCAGTAGAGCTCCTTTTCTCCCAGAAATAGCACTGCTCTTAGGAAGAGCTCCCATTTTCTAACCAAAATGCTGCTTTACACTCCTCAAGATCACACTTACCCCCATCAAGATGGCAGTGTCACAGAAATACCAGCTTCTGCCCCCAAAATGGGACTTTGGCTCTCCAAAACAAGACATTTTCTCCCAGAAATACCAGGACTCTTAGAAATACCTCACGTTTCATCTCAAGAATACTGCTTTCCACTCCTCAAGATCACACTGACTCCCATCACAATGGCCTTTTCTCCCACATACACCAGCTTTCTCCCAAATACACGACATTTTCTCCCACATACACCCGTTTTCTCCCAAAGATGGGACATATTCTCCCAGAAATGCCAGCTTATTCTTTAACAAACGGCCTTTTTTCCCCAAAATACCAGCCTTTTCCCTCTCTAGCATCTGTTTCCTCACCAATACCTGGCATTTTCTCCCAGAAACACCAGCTTTCTCACAGATACATCACCTTCCCCCCCACACATCAGACCTCTTCTCCCAGAAATACCAGGACTCTGCTGAATATTTCCCATTTCCTCCGGAACATACAGCATTACACTCCGCAAGAGGACAGTTTCTTTCAGAAATGTGGCATTTTATCACAGATACACCATTTTTATGCCCAGTAGAGCTCCTTTTCTCCCAGAAATAGCACTGCTCTTAGGAAGAGCTCCCATTTTCTAACCAAAATGCTGCTTTACACTCCTCAAGATCACACTTACCCCCATCAAGATGGCAGTGTCACAGAAATACCAGCTTCTGCCCCCAAAATGGGACTTTGGCTCTCCAAAACAAGACATTTTCTCCCAGAAATACCAGGACTCTTAGAAATACCTCACGTTTCATCTCAAGAATACTGCTTTCCACTCCTCAAGATCACACTGACTCCCATCACAATGGCCTTTTCTCCCACATACACCAGCTTTCTCCCAAATACACGACATTTTCTCCCACATACACCCGTTTTCTCCCAAAGATGGGACATATTCTCCCAGAAATGCCAGCTTATTCTTTAACAAACGGCCTTTTTTCCCCAAAATACCAGCCTTTTCCCTCTCTAGCATCTGTTTCCTCACCAATACCTGGCATTTTCTCCCAGAAACACCAGCTTTCTCACAGATACATCACCTTCCCCCCCCCACATCAGACCTCTTCTCCCAGAAATACCAGGACTCTGCTGAATATTTCCCATTTCCTCCGGAACATACAGCATTACACTCCGCAAGAGGACAGTTTCTTTCAGAAATGTGGCATTTTATCACAGATACACCATTTTTATGCCCAGTAGAGCTCCTTTTCTCCCAGAAATAGCACTGCTCTTAGGAAGAGCTCCCATTTTCTAACCAAAATGCTGCTTCACACTCCTCAAGATCACACTTACCCCCATCAAGATGGCAGTGTCAGAGAAATACCAGCTTCTGCCCCCAAAATGGGACTTTGGCTCTCCAAAACAAGACATTTTCTCCCAGAAATACCAGGACTCTTAGAAATACCTCACGTTTCATCTCAAGAATACTGCTTTCCACTCCTCAAGATCACACTGACTCCCATCACAATGGCCTTTTCTCCCACATACACCAGCTTTCTCCCAAATACACGACATTTTCTCCCACATACACCCGTTTTCTCCCAAAGATGGGACATATTCTCCCAGAAATGCCAGCTTATTCTTTAACAAACGGCCTTTTTTCCCCAAAATACCAGCCTTTTCCCTCTCTAGCATCTGTTTCCTCACCAATACCTGGCATTTTCTCCCAGAAACACCAGCTTTCTCACAGATGCATCACCTTCCCCCCCCCACATCAGACCTCTTCTCCCAGAAATACCAGGACTCTGCTGAATATTTCCCATTTCCTCCGGAACATACAGCATTACACTCCGCAAGAGGACAGTTTCTTTCAGAAATGTGGCATTTTATCACAGATACACCATTTTTATGCCCAGTAGAGCTCCTTTTCTCCCAGAAATAGCACTGCTCTTAGGAAGAGCTCCCATTTTCTAACCAAAATGCTGCTTTACACTCCTCAAGATCACACTTACCCCCATCAAGATGGCAGTGTCAGAGAAATACCAGCTTCTGCCCCCAAAATGGGACTTTGGCTCTCCAAAACAAGACATTTTCTCCCAGAAATACCAGGACTCTTAGAAATACCTCACGTTTCATCTCAAGAATACTGCTTTCCACTCCTCAAGATCACACTGACTCCCATCACAATGGCCTTTTCTCCCACATACACCAGCTTTCTCCCAAATACACGACATTTTCTCCCACATACACCCGTTTTCTCCCAAAGATGGGACATATTCTCCCAGAAATGCCAGCTTATTCTTTAAAAAACGGCCTTTTTTCCCCAAAATACCAGCCTTTTCCCTCTCTAGCATCTGTTTCCTCACCAATACCTGGCATTTTCTCCCAGAAACACCAGCTTTCTCACAGATACATCACCTTCCCCCCCCCACATCAGACCTCTTCTCCCAGAAATACCAGGACTCTGCTGAATATTTCCCATTTCCTCCGGAACATACAGCATTACACTCCGCAAGAGGACAGTTTCTTTCAGAAATGTGGCATTTTATCACAGATACACCATTTTTATGCCCAGTAGAGCTCCTTTTCTCCCAGAAATAGCACTGCTCTTAGGAAGAGCTCCCATTTTCTAACCAAAATGCTGCTTTACACTCCTCAAGATCACACTTACCCCCATCAAGATGGCAGTGTCACAGAAATACCAGCTTCTGCCCCCAAAATGGGACTTTGGCTCTCCAAAACAAGACATTTTCTCCCAGAAATACCAGGACTCTTAGAAATACCTCACGTTTCATCTCAAGAATACTGCTTTCCACTCCTCAAGATCACACTGACTCCCATCACAATGGCCTTTTCTCCCACATACACCAGCTTTCTCCCAAATACACGACATTTTCTCCCACATACACCCGTTTTCTCCCAAAGATGGGACATATTCTCCCAGAAATGCCAGCTTATTCTTTAACAAACGGCCTTTTTTCCCCCAAATACCAGCCTTTTCCCTCTCTAGCATCTGTTTCCTCACCAATACCTGGCATTTTCTCCCAGAAACACCAGCTTTCTCACAGATACATCACCTTCCCCCCCCCACATCAGACCTCTTCTCCCAGAAATACCAGGACTCTGCTGAATATTTCCCATTTCCTCCTGAACATACAGCATTACACTCCGCAAGAGGACAGTTTCTTTCAGAAATGTGGCATTTTATCACAGATACACCATTTTTATGCCCAGTAGAGCTCCTTTTCTCCCAGAAATAGCACTGCTCTTAGGAAGAGCTCCCATTTTCTAACCAAAATGCTGCTTTACACTCCTCAAGATCACACTTACCCCCATCAAGATGGCAGTGTCAGAGAAATACCAGCTTCTGCCCCCAAAATGGGACTTTGGCTCTCCAAAACAAGACATTTTCTCCCAGAAATACCAGGACTCTTAGAAATACCTCACGTTTCATCTCAAGAATACTGCTTTCCACTCCTCAAGATCACACTGACTCCCATCACAATGGCCTTTTCTCCCACATACACCAGCTTTCTCCCAAATACACGACATTTTCTCCCACATACACCCGTTTTCTCCCAAAGATGGGACATATTCTCCCAGAAATGCCAGCTTATTCTTTAACAAACGGCCTTTTTTCCCCAAAATACCAGCCTTTTCCCTCTCTAGCATCTGTTTCCTCACCAATACCTGGCATTTTCTCCCAGAAACACCAGCTTTCTCACAGATACATCACCTTCCCCCCCCCACATCAGACCTCTTCTCCCAGAAATACCAGGACTCTGCTGAATATTTCCCATTTCCTCCGGAACATACAGCATTACACTCCGCAAGAGGACAGTTTCTTTCAGAAATGTGGCATTTTATCACAGATACACCATTTTTATGCCCAGTAGAGCTCCTTTTCTCCCAGAAATAGCACTGCTCTTAGGAAGAGCTCCCATTTTCTAACCAAAATGCTGCTTTACACTCCTCAAGATCACACTTACCCCCATCAAGATGGCAGTGTCACAGAAATACCAGCTTCTGCCCCCAAAATGGGACTTTGGCTCTCCAAAACAAGACATTTTCTCCCAGAAATACCAGGACTCTTAGAAATACCTCACGTTTCATCTCAAGAATACTGCTTTCCACTCCTCAAGATCACACTGACTCCCATCACAATGGCCTTTTCTCCCACATACACCAGCTTTCTCCCAAATACACGACATTTTCTCCCACATACACCCGTTTTCTCCCAAAGATGGGACATATTCTCCCAGAAATGCCAGCTTATTCTTTAAAAAACGGCCTTTTTTCCCCAAAATACCAGCCTTTTCCCTCTCTAGCATCTGTTTCCTCACCAATACCTGGCATTTTCTCCCAGAAACACCAGCTTTCTCACAGATACATCACCTTCCCCCCCACATCAGACCTCTTCTCCCAGAAATACCAGGACTCTGCTGAATATTTCCCATTTCCTCCGGAACATACAGCATTACACTCCGCAAGAGGACAGTTTCTTTCAGAAATGTGGCATTTTATCACAGATACACCATTTTTATGCCCAGTAGAGCTCCTTTTCTCCCAGAAATAGCACTGCTCTTAGGAAGAGCTCCCATTTTCTAACCAAAATGCTGCTTTACACTCCTCAAGATCACACTTACCCCCATCAAGATGGCAGTGTCACAGAAATACCAGCTTCTGCCCCCAAAATGGGACTTTGGCTCTCCAAAACAAGACATTTTCTCCCAGAAATACCAGGACTCTTAGAAATACCTCACGTTTCATCTCAAGAATACTGCTTTCCACTCCTCAAGATCACACTGACTCCCATCACAATGGCCTTTTCTCCCACATACACCAGCTTTCTCCCAAATACACGACATTTTCTCCCACATACACCCGTTTTCTCCCAAAGATGGGACATATTCTCCCAGAAATGCCAGCTTATTCTTTAAAAAACAGCCTTTTTTCCCCAAAATACCAGCTTTCTCACAAACACCTGTCATTTTCCAACCAAGTCTGCTACTATCTCCCAGAAACAGCCGGTTTCCGAGAAATACCTGACGTTTGCTCTCCCAAATACTACTTGACACTCCTCCAGAGGACATTGTCTCCCCTATTTACCACGTTGTCTCCCCAAGAGACCACTTGGCACACCAAAAAGACCACCGTTGCTCTCCAGTACAAGATCTTCTCTCCCACCGGTTCCCACTTTTCTCCCCCAGCTATGTCATTTCCTCCCAGAAATGCCACTTTTCCCTTGGAAATTTCACCTTCTCTTCCAAAAAGAGGAGATTTGCTCCCAGAAATACCCCTTCTCTTACAACTGCCACACGCTTTCTCCCCAAAAAGCCTCCATGACAATGCCAAATGGGACACTTGCAGCCAAGAAGAGGACACCTTCTCTCAGAAAGACCACTTTTCTCCCCAAGAGAGGAGATTTTCTCCCAATTGGATGACATTTGCTGTAAGAAAGACCTGTTTTCTTCCCTCAAGAGGACATTGTCTTTCCCACTGAGGACATTTTCTCCCAGAAGTGCTGCTACTCTGTGAAACACCTCCATTTCCTCCCAAATCTACTCCATGACACGCCTCAGGATGACACTTACTCCGCGATTTGGGGCATTTTCTCCCAGAAATACCACTTCTCTCCCAAAGGGATGGCCTTTTCCCTCTCTAGCATCTGTTTCCTCACCAATACCTGGCATTTTCTCCCAGAAACACCAGCTTTCTCACAGATACATCACCTTCCCCCCCCCACATCAGACCTCTTCTCCCAGAAATACCAGGACTCTGCTGAATATTTCCCATTTCCTCCGGAACATACAGCATTACACTCCGCAAGAGGACAGTTTCTTTCAGAAATGTGGCATTTTATCACAGATACACCATTTTTATGCCCAGTAGAGCTCCTTTTCTCCCAGAAATAGCACTGCTCTTAGGAAGAGCTCCCATTTTCTAACCAAAATGCTGCTTGACACTCCTCAAGATCACACTTACCCCCATCAAGATGGCAGTGTCACAGAAATACCAGCTTCTGCCCCCAAAATGGGACTTTGGCTCTCCAAAACAAGACATTTTCTCCCAGAAATACCAGGACTCTTAGAAATACCTCACGTTTCATCTCAAGAATACTGCTTTCCACTCCTCAAGATCACACTGACTCCCATCACAATGGCCTTTTCTCCCACATACACCAGCTTTCTCCCAAATACACGACATTTTCTCCCACATACACCCGTTTTCTCCCAAAGATGGGACATATTCTCCCAGAAATGCCAGCTTATTCTTTAACAAACGGCCTTTTTTCCCCAAAATACCAGCCTTTTCCCTCTCTAGCATCTGTTTCCTCACCAATACCTGGCATTTTCTCCCAGAAACACCAGCTTTCTCACAGATACATCACCTTCCCCCCCCCACATCAGACCTCTTCTCCCAGAAATACCAGGACTCTGCTGAATATTTCCCATTTCCTCCGGAACATACAGCATTACACTCCGCAAGAGGACAGTTTCTTTCAGAAATGTGGCATTTTATCACAGATACACCATTTTTATGCCCAGTAGAGCTCCTTTTCTCCCAGAAATAGCACTGCTCTTAGGAAGAGCTCCCATTTTCTAACCAAAATGCTGCTTTACACTCCTCAAGATCACACTTACCCCCATCAAGATGGCAGTGTCAGAGAAATACCAGCTTCTGCCCCCAAAATGGGACTTTGGCTCTCCAAAACAAGACATTTTCTCCCAGAAATACCAGGACTCTTAGAAATACCTCACGTTTCATCTCAAGAATACTGCTTTCCACTCCTCAAGATCACACTGACTCCCATCACAATGGCCTTTTCTCCCACATACACCAGCTTTCTCCCAAATACACGACATTTTCTCCCACATACACCCGTTTTCTCCCAAAGATGGGACATATTCTCCCAGAAATGCCAGCTTATTCTTTAAAAAACGGCCTTTTTTCCCCAAAATACCAGCTTTCTCACAAACACCTGTCATTTTCCAACCAAGTCTGCTACTATCTCCCAGAAACAGCCGGTTTCCGAGAAATACCTGACGTTTGCTCTCCCAAATACTACTTGACACTCCTCCAGAGGACATTGTCTCCCCTATTTACCACGTTGTCTCCCCAAGAGACCACTTGGCACACCAAAAAGACCACCGTTGCTCTCCAGTACAAGATCTTCTTTCCCACCGGTTCCCACTTTTCTCCCCCAGCTATGTCATTTCCTCCCAGAAATGCCACTTTTCCCTTGGAAATTTCACCTTCTCTTCCAAAAAGAGGAGATTTGCTCCCAGAAATACCCCTTCTCTTACAACTGCCACACGCTTTCTCCCCAAAAAGCCTCCATGACAATGCCAAATGGGACACTTGCAGCCAAGAAGAGGACACCTTCTCTCAGAAAGACCACTTTTCTCCCCAAGAGAGGAGATTTTCTCCCAATTGGATGACATTTGCTGTAAGAAAGACCTGTTTTCTTCCCTCAAGAGGACATTGTCTTTCCCACTGAGGACATTTTCTCCCAGAAGTGCCGCTACTCTGTGAAACACCTCCATTTCCTCCCAAATCTACTCCATGACACGCCTCAGGATGACACTTACTCCGCGATTTGGGGCATTTTCTCCCAGAAATACCACTTCTCTCCCAAAGGGATGGCCTTTTCCCTCTCTAGCATCTGTTTCCTCACCAATACCTGGCATTTTCTCCCAGAAACACCAGCTTTCTCACAGATACATCACCTTCCCCCCCCCACATCAGACCTCTTCTCCCAGAAATACCAGGACTCTGCTGAATATTTCCCATTTCCTCCGGAACATACAGCATTACACTCCGCAAGAGGACAGTTTCTTTCAGAAATGTGGCATTTTATCACAGATACACCATTTTTATGCCCAGTAGAGCTCCTTTTCTCCCAGAAATAGCACTGCTCTTAGGAAGAGCTCCCATTTTCTAACCAAAATGCTGCTTTACACTCCTCAAGATCACACTTACCCCCATCAAGATGGCAGTGTCAGAGAAATACCAGCTTCTGCCCCCAAAATGGGACTTTGGCTCTCCAAAACAAGACATTTTCTCCCAGAAATACCAGGACTCTTAGAAATACCTCACGTTTCATCTCAAGAATACTGCTTTCCACTCCTCAAGATCACACTGACTCCCATCACAATGGCCTTTTCTCCCACATACACCAGCTTTCTCCCAAATACATGACATTTTCTCCCACATACACCCGTTTTCTCCCAAAGATGGGACATATTCTCCCAGAAGTGCCAGCTTATTCTTTAACAAACGGCCTTTTTTCCCCAAAATACCAGCCTTTTCCCTCTCTAGCATCTGTTTCCTCACCAATACCTGGCATTTTCTCCCAGAAACACCAGCTTTCTCACAGATACATCACCTTCCCCCCCCCACATCAGACCTCTTCTCCCAGAAATACCAGGACTCTGCTGAATATTTCCCATTTCCTCCGGAACATACAGCATTACACTCCGCAAGAGGACAGTTTCTTTCAGAAATGTGGCATTTTATCACAGATACACCATTTTTATGCCCAGTAGAGCTCCTTTTCTCCCAGAAATAGCACTGCTCTTAGGAAGAGCTCCCATTTTCTAACCAAAATGCTGCTTTACACTCCTCAAGATCACACTTACCCCCATCAAGATGGCAGTGTCACAGAAATACCAGCTTCTGCCCCCAAAATGGGACTTTGGCTCTCCAAAACAAGACATTTTCTCCCAGAAATACCAGGACTCTTAGAAATACCTCACGTTTCATCTCAAGAATACTGCTTTCCACTCCTCAAGATCACACTGACTCCCATCACAATGGCCTTTTCTCCCACATACACCAGCTTTCTCCCAAATACACGACATTTTCTCCCACATACACCCGTTTTCTCCCAAAGATGGGACATATTCTCCCAGAAATGCCAGCTTATTCTTTAACAAACGGCCTTTTTTCCCCAAAATACCAGCCTTTTCCCTCTCTAGCATCTGTTTCCTCACCAATACCTGGCATTTTCTCCCAGAAACACCAGCTTTCTCACAGATACATCACCTTCCCCCCCCCACATCAGACCTCTTCTCCCAGAAATACCAGGACTCTGCTGAATATTTCCCATTTCCTCCGGAACATACAGCATTACACTCCGCAAGAGGACAGTTTCTTTCAGAAATGTGGCATTTTATCACAGATACACCATTTTTATGCCCAGTAGAGCTCCTTTTCTCCCAGAAATAGCACTGCTCTTAGGAAGAGCTCCCATTTTCTAACCAAAATGCTGCTTTACACTCCTCAAGATCACACTTACCCCCATCAAGATGGCAGTGTCACAGAAATACCAGCTTCTGCCCCCAAAATGGGACTTTGGCTCTCCAAAACAAGACATTTTCTCCCAGAAATACCAGGACTCTTAGAAATACCTCATGTTTCATCTCAAGAATACTGCTTTCCACTCCTCAAGATCACACTGACTCCCATCACAATGGCCTTTTCTCCCACATACACCAGCTTTCTCCCAAATACACGACATTTTCTCCCACATACACCCGTTTTCTCCCAAAGATGGGACATATTCTCCCAGAAATGCCAGCTTATTCTTTAACAAACGGCCTTTTTTCCCCAAAATACCAGCCTTTTCCCTCTCTAGCATCTGTTTCCTCACCAATACCTGGCATTTTCTCCCAGAAACACCAGCTTTCTCACAGATACATCACCTTCCCCCCCCCACATCAGACCTCTTCTCCCAGAAATACCAGGACTCTGCTGAATATTTCCCATTTCCTCCGGAACATACAGCATTACACTCCGCAAGAGGACAGTTTCTTTCAGAAATGTGGCATTTTATCACAGATACACCATTTTTATGCCCAGTAGAGCTCCTTTTCTCCCAGAAATAGCACTGCTCTTAGGAAGAGCTCCCATTTTCTAACCAAAATGCTGCTTTACACTCCTCAAGATCACACTTACCCCCATCAAGATGGCAGTGTCAGAGAAATACCAGCTTCTGCCCCCAAAATGGGACTTTGGCTCTCCAAAACAAGACATTTTCTCCCAGAAATACCAGGACTCTTAGAAATACCTCACGTTTCATCTCAAGAATACTGCTTTCCACTCCTCAAGATCACACTGACTCCCATCACAATGGCCTTTTCTCCCACATACACCAGCTTTCTCCCAAATACACGACATTTTCTCCCACATACACCCGTTTTCTCCCAAAGATGGGACATATTCTCCCAGAAATGCCAGCTTATTCTTTAACAAACGGCCTTTTTTCCCCAAAATACCAGCCTTTTCCCTCTCTAGCATCTGTTTCCTCACCAATACCTGGCATTTTCTCCCAGAAACACCAGCTTTCTCACAGATACATCACCTTCCCCCCCCCACATCAGACCTCTTCTCCCAGAAATACCAGGACTCTGCTGAATATTTCCCATTTCCTCCTGAACATACAGCATTACACTCCGCAAGAGGACAGTTTCTTTCAGAAATGTGGCATTTTATCACAGATACACCATTTTTATGCCCAGTAGAGCTCCTTTTCTCCCAGAAATAGCACTGCTCTTAGGAAGAGCTCCCATTTTCTAACCAAAATGCTGCTTTACACTCCTCAAGATCACACTTACCCCCATCAAGATGGCAGTGTCACAGAAATACCAGCTTCTGCCCCCAAAATGGGACTTTGGCTCTCCAAAACAAGACATTTTCTCCCAGAAATACCAGGACTCTTAGAAATACCTCACGTTTCATCTCAAGAATACTGCTTTCCACTCCTCAAGATCACACTGACTCCCATCACAATGGCCTTTTCTCCCACATACACCAGCTTTCTCCCAAATACACGACATTTTCTCCCACATACACCCGTTTTCTCCCAAAGATGGGACATATTCTCCCAGAAATGCCAGCTTATTCTTTAAAAAACGGCCTTTTTTCCCCAAAATACCAGCCTTTTCCCTCTCTAGCATCTGTTTCCTCACCAATACCTGGCATTTTCTCCCAGAAACACCAGCTTTCTCACAGATACATCACCTTCCCCCCCCCACATCAGACCTCTTCTCCCAGAAATACCAGGACTCTGCTGAATATTTCCCATTTCCTCCGGAACATACAGCATTACACTCCGCAAGAGGACAGTTTCTTTCAGAAATGTGGCATTTTATCACAGATACACCATTTTTATGCCCAGTAGAGCTCCTTTTCTCCCAGAAATAGCACTGCTCTTAGGAAGAGCTCCCATTTTCTAACCAAAATGCTGCTTTACACTCCTCAAGATCACACTTACCCCCATCAAGATGGCAGTGTCAGAGAAATACCAGCTTCTGCCCCCAAAATGGGACTTTGGCTCTCCAAAACAAGACATTTTCTCCCAGAAATACCAGGACTCTTAGAAATACCTCACGTTTCATCTCAAGAATACTGCTTTCCACTCCTCAAGATCACACTGACTCCCATCACAATGGCCTTTTCTCCCACATACACCAGCTTTCTCCCAAATACACGACATTTTCTCCCACATACACCCGTTTTCTCCCAAAGATGGGACATATTCTCCCAGAAATGCCAGCTTATTCTTTAACAAACGGCCTTTTTTCCCCAAAATACCAGCCTTTTCCCTCTCTAGCATCTGTTTCCTCACCAATACCTGGCATTTTCTCCCAGAAACACCAGCTTTCTCACAGATACATCACCTTCCCCCCCCCACATCAGACCTCTTCTCCCAGAAATACCAGGACTCTGCTGAATATTTCCCATTTCCTCCGGAACATACAGCATTACACTCCGCAAGAGGACAGTTTCTTTCAGAAATGTGGCATTTTATCACAGATACACCATTTTTATGCCCAGTAGAGCTCCTTTTCTCCCAGAAATAGCACTGCTCTTAGGAAGAGCTCCCATTTTCTAACCAAAATGCTGCTTTACACTCCTCAAGATCACACTTACCCCCATCAAGATGGCAGTGTCACAGAAATACCAGCTTCTGCCCCCAAAATGGGACTTTGGCTCTCCAAAACAAGACATTTTCTCCCAGAAATACCAGGACTCTTAGAAATACCTCACGTTTCATCTCAAGAATACTGCTTTCCACTCCTCAAGATCACACTGACTCCCATCACAATGGCCTTTTCTCCCACATACACCAGCTTTCTCCCAAATACACGACATTTTCTCCCACATACACCCGTTTTCTCCCAAAGATGGGACATATTCTCCCAGAAATGCCAGCTTATTCTTTAACAAACGGCCTTTTTTCCCCAAAATACCAGCTTTCTCACAAACACCTGTCATTTTCCAACCAAGTCTGCTACTATCTCCCAGAAACAGCCGGTTTCCGAGAAATACCTGACGTTTGCTCTCCCAAATACTACTTGACACTCCTCCAGAGGACATTGTCTCCCCTATTTACCACGTTGTCTCCCCAAGAGACCACTTGGCACACCAAAAAGACCACCGTTGCTCTCCAGTACAAGATCTTCTTTCCCACCGGTTCCCACTTTTCTCCCCCAGCTATGTCATTTCCTCCCAGAAATGCCACTTTTCCCTTGGAAATTTCACCTTCTCTTCCAAAAAGAGGAGATTTGCTCCCAGAAATACCCCTTCTCTTACAACTGCCACACGCTTTCTCCCCAAAAAGCCTCCATGACAATGCCAAATGGGACACTTGCAGCCAAGAAGAGGACACCTTCTCTCAGAAAGACCACTTTTCTCCCCAAGAGAGGAGATTTTCTCCCAATTGGATGACATTTGCTGTAAGAAAGACCTGTTTTCTTCCCTCAAGAGGACATTGTCTTTCCCACTGAGGACATTTTCTCCCAGAAGTGCCGCTACTCTGTGAAACACCTCCATTTCCTCCCAAATCTACTCCATGACACGCCTCAGGATGACACTTACTCCGCGATTTGGGGCATTTTCTCCCAGAAATACCACTTCTCTCCCAAAGGGATGGCCTTTTCCCTCTCTAGCATCTGTTTCCTCACCAATACCTGGCATTTTCTCCCAGAAACACCAGCTTTCTCACAGATACATCACCTTCCCCCCCCCACATCAGACCTCTTCTCCCAGAAATACCAGGACTCTGCTGAATATTTCCCATTTCCTCCGGAACATACAGCATTACACTCCGCAAGAGGACAGTTTCTTTCAGAAATGTGGCATTTTATCACAGATACACCATTTTTATGCCCAGTAGAGCTCCTTTTCTCCCAGAAATAGCACTGCTCTTAGGAAGAGCTCCCATTTTCTAACCAAAATGCTGCTTTACACTCCTCAAGATCACACTTACCCCCATCAAGATGGCAGTGTCAGAGAAATACCAGCTTCTGCCCCCAAAATGGGACTTTGGCTCTCCAAAACAAGACATTTTCTCCCAGAAATACCAGGACTCTTAGAAATACCTCACGTTTCATCTCAAGAATACTGCTTTCCACTCCTCAAGATCACACTGACTCCCATCACAATGGCCTTTTCTCCCACATTCACCAGCTTTCTCCCAAATACACGACATTTTCTCCCACATACACCCGTTTTCTCCCAAAGATGGGACATATTCTCCCAGAAATGCCAGCTTATTCTTTAAAAAACGGCCTTTTTTCCCCAAAATACCAGCTTTCTCACAAACACCTGTCATTTTCCAACCAAGTCTGCTACTATCTCCCAGAAACAGCCGGTTTCCGAGAAATACCTGACGTTTGCTCTCCCAAATACTACTTGACACTCCTCCAGAGGACATTGTCTCCCCTATTTACCACGTTGTCTCCCCAAGAGACCACTTGGCACACCAAAAAGACCACCGTTGCTCTCCAGTACAAGATCTTCTTTCCCACCGGTTCCCACTTTTCTCCCCCAGCTATGTCATTTCCTCCCAGAAATGCCACTTTTCCCTTGGAAATTTCACCTTCTCTTCCAAAAAGAGGAGATTTGCTCCCAGAAATACCCCTTCTCTTACAACTGCCACACGCTTTCTCCCCAAAAAGCCTCCATGACAATGCCAAATGGGACACTTGCAGCCAAGAAGAGGACACCTTCTCTCAGAAAGACCACTTTTCTCCCCAAGAGAGGAGATTTTCTCCCAATTGGATGACATTTGCTGTAAGAAAGACCTGTTTTCTTCCCTCAAGAGGACATTGTCTTTCCCACTGAGGACATTTTCTCCCAGAAGTGCCGCTACTCTGTGAAACACCTCCATTTCCTCCCAAATCTACTCCATGACACGCCTCAGGATGACACTTACTCCGCGATTTGGGGCATTTTCTCCCAGAAATACCACTTCTCTCCCAAAGGGATGGCCTTTTCCCTCTCTAGCATCTGTTTCCTCACCAATACCTGGCATTTTCTCCCAGAAACACCAGCTTTCTCACAGATACATCACCTTCCCCCCCCCACATCAGACCTCTTCTCCCAGAAATACCAGGACTCTGCTGAATATTTCCCATTTCCTCCGGAACATACAGCATTACACTCCGCAAGAGGACAGTTTCTTTCAGAAATGTGGCATTTTATCACAGATACACCATTTTTATGCCCAGTAGAGCTCCTTTTCTCCCAGAAATAGCACTGCTCTTAGGAAGAGCTCCCATTTTCTAACCAAAATGCTGCTTTACACTCCTCAAGATCACACTTACCCCCATCAAGATGGCAGTGTCACAGAAATACCAGCTTCTGCCCCCAAAATGGGACTTTGGCTCTCCAAAACAAGACATTTTCTCCCAGAAATACCAGGACTCTTAGAAATACCTCACGTTTCATCTCAAGAATACTGCTTTCCACTCCTCAAGATCACACTGACTCCCATCACAATGGCCTTTTCTCCCACATACACCAGCTTTCTCCCAAATACACGACATTTTCTCCCACATACACCCGTTTTCTCCCAAAGATGGGACATATTCTCCCAGAAATGCCAGCTTATTCTTTAAAAAACGGCCTTTTTTCCCCAAAATACCAGCCTTTTCCCTCTCTAGCATCTGTTTCCTCACCAATACCTGGCATTTTCTCCCAGAAACACCAGCTTTCTCACAGATACATCACCTTCCCCCCCCCACATCAGACCTCTTCTCCCAGAAATACCAGGACTCTGCTGAATATTTCCCATTTCCTCCGGAACATACAGCATTACACTCCGCAAGAGGACAGTTTCTTTCAGAAATGTGGCATTTTATCACAGATACACCATTTTTATGCCCAGTAGAGCTCCTTTTCTCCCAGAAATAGCACTGCTCTTAGGAAGAGCTCCCATTTTCTAACCAAAATGCTGCTTTACACTCCTCAAGATCACACTTACCCCCATCAAGATGGCAGTGTCAGAGAAATACCAGCTTCTGCCCCCAAAATGGGACTTTGGCTCTCCAAAACAAGACATTTTCTCCCAGAAATACCAGGACTCTTAGAAATACCTCACGTTTCATCTCAAGAATACTGCTTTCCACTCCTCAAGATCACACTGACTCCCATCACAATGGCCTTTTCTCCCACATTCACCAGCTTTCTCCCAAATACACGACATTTTCTCCCACATACACCCGTTTTCTCCCAAAGATGGGACATATTCTCCCAGAAATGCCAGCTTATTCTTTAAAAAACGGCCTTTTTTCCCCAAAATACCAGCTTTCTCACAAACACCTGTCATTTTCCAACCAAGTCTGCTACTATCTCCCAGAAACAGCCGGTTTCCGAGAAATACCTGACGTTTGCTCTCCCAAATACTACTTGACACTCCTCCAGAGGACATTGTCTCCCCTATTTACCACGTTGTCTCCCCAAGAGACCACTTGGCACACCAAAAAGACCACCGTTGCTCTCCAGTACAAGATCTTCTTTCCCACCGGTTCCCACTTTTCTCCCCCAGCTATGTCATTTCCTCCCAGAAATGCCACTTTTCCCTTGGAAATTTCACCTTCTCTTCCAAAAAGAGGAGATTTGCTCCCAGAAATACCCCTTCTCTTACAACTGCCACACGCTTTCTCCCCAAAAAGCCTCCATGACAATGCCAAATGGGACACTTGCAGCCAAGAAGAGGACACCTTCTCTCAGAAAGACCACTTTTCTCCCCAAGAGAGGAGATTTTCTCCCAATTGGATGACATTTGCTGTAAGAAAGACCTGTTTTCTTCCCTCAAGAGGACATTGTCTTTCCCACTGAGGACATTTTCTCCCAGAAGTGCCGCTACTCTGTGAAACACCTCCATTTCCTCCCAAATCTACTCCATGACACGCCTCAGGATGACACTTACTCCCCGATTTGGGGCATTTTCTCCCAGAAATACCACTTCTCTCCCAAAGGGATGGCCTTTTCCCTCTCTAGCATCTGTTTCCTCACCAATACCTGGCATTTTCTCCCAGAAACACCAGCTTTCTCACAGATACATCACCTTCCCCCCCACATCAGACCTCTTCTCCCAGAAATACCAGGACTCTGCTGAATATTTCCCATTTCCTCCGGAACATACAGCATTACACTCCGCAAGAGGACAGTTTCTTTCAGAAATGTGGCATTTTATCACAGATACACCATTTTTATGCCCAGTAGAGCTCCTTTTCTCCCAGAAATAGCACTGCTCTTAGGAAGAGCTCCCATTTTCTAACCAAAATGCTGCTTTACACTCCTCAAGATCACACTTACCCCCATCAAGATGGCAGTGTCACAGAAATACCAGCTTCTGCCCCCAAAATGGGACTTTGGCTCTCCAAAACAAGACATTTTCTCCCAGAAATACCAGGACTCTTAGAAATACCTCACGTTTCATCTCAAGAATACTGCTTTCCACTCCTCAAGATCACACTGACTCCCATCACAATGGCCTTTTCTCCCACATTCACCAGCTTTCTCCCAAATACACGACATTTTCTCCCACATACACCCGTTTTCTCCCAAAGATGGGACATATTCTCCCAGAAATGCCAGCTTATTCTTTAAAAAACGGCCTTTTTTCCCCAAAATACCAGCTTTCTCACAAACACCTGTCATTTTCCAACCAAGTCTGCTACTATCTCCCAGAAACAGCCGGTTTCCGAGAAATACCTGACGTTTGCTCTCCCAAATACTACTTGACACTCCTCCAGAGGACATTGTCTCCCCTATTTACCACGTTGTCTCCCCAAGAGACCACTTGGCACACCAAAAAGACCACCGTTGCTCTCCAGTACAAGATCTTCTTTCCCACCGGTTCCCACTTTTCTCCCCCAGCTATGTCATTTCCTCCCAGAAATGCCACTTTTCCCTTGGAAATTTCACCTTCTCTTCCAAAAAGAGGAGATTTGCTCCCAGAAATACCCCTTCTCTTACAACTGCCACACGCTTTCTCCCCAAAAAGCCTCCATGACAATGCCAAATGGGACACTTGCAGCCAAGAAGAGGACACCTTCTCTCAGAAAGACCACTTTTCTCCCCAAGAGAGGAGATTTTCTCCCAATTGGATGACATTTGCTGTAAGAAAGACCTGTTTTCTTCCCTCAAGAGGACATTGTCTTTCCCACTGAGGACATTTTCTCCCAGAAGTGCCGCTACTCTGTGAAACACCTCCATTTCCTCCCAAATCTACTCCATGACACGCCTCAGGATGACACTTACTCCGCGATTTGGGGCATTTTCTCCCAGAAATACCACTTCTCTCCCAAAGGGATGGCCTTTTCCCTCTCTAGCATCTGTTTCCTCACCAATACCTGGCATTTTCTCCCAGAAACACCAGCTTTCTCACAGATACATCACCTTCCCCCCCCCACATCAGACCTCTTCTCCCAGAAATACCAGGACTCTGCTGAATATTTCCCATTTCCTCCGGAACATACAGCATTACACTCCGCAAGAGGACAGTTTCTTTCAGAAATGTGGCATTTTATCACAGATACACCATTTTTATGCCCAGTAGAGCTCCTTTTCTCCCAGAAATAGCACTGCTCTTAGGAAGAGCTCCCATTTTCTAACCAAAATGCTGCTTTACACTCCTCAAGATCACACTTACCCCCATCAAGATGGCAGTGTCACAGAAATACCAGCTTCTGCCCCCAAAATGGGACTTTGGCTCTCCAAAACAAGACATTTTCTCCCAGAAATACCAGGACTCTTAGAAATACCTCACGTTTCATCTCAAGAATACTGCTTTCCACTCCTCAAGATCACACTGACTCCCATCACAATGGCCTTTTCTCCCACATACACCAGCTTTCTCCCAAATACACGACATTTTCTCCCACATACACCCGTTTTCTCCCAAAGATGGGACATATTCTCCCAGAAATGCCAGCTTATTCTTTAACAAACGGCCTTTTTTCCCCAAAATACCAGCCTTTTCCCTCTCTAGCATCTGTTTCCTCACCAATACCTGGCATTTTCTCCCAGAAACACCAGCTTTCTCACAGATACATCACCTTCCCCCCCCCACATCAGACCTCTTCTCCCAGAAATACCAGGACTCTGCTGAATATTTCCCATTTCCTCCGGAACATACAGCATTACACTCCGCAAGAGGACAGTTTCTTTCAGAAATGTGGCATTTTATCACAGATACACCATTTTTATGCCCAGTAGAGCTCCTTTTCTCCCAGAAATAGCACTGCTCTTAGGAAGAGCTCCCATTTTCTAACCAAAATGCTGCTTTACACTCCTCAAGATCACACTTACCCCCATCAAGATGGCAGTGTCACAGAAATACCAGCTTCTGCCCCCAAAATGGGACTTTGGCTCTCCAAAACAAGACATTTTCTCCCAGAAATACCAGGACTCTTAGAAATACCTCACGTTTCATCTCAAGAATACTGCTTTCCACTCCTCAAGATCACACTGACTCCCATCACAATGGCCTTTTCTCCCACATTCACCAGCTTTCTCCCAAATACACGACATTTTCTCCCACATACACCCGTTTTCTCCCAAAGATGGGACATATTCTCCCAGAAATGCCAGCTTATTCTTTAAAAAACGGCCTTTTTTCCCCAAAATACCAGCTTTCTCACAAACACCTGTCATTTTCCAACCAAGTCTGCTACTATCTCCCAGAAACAGCCGGTTTCCGAGAAATACCTGACGTTTGCTCTCCCAAATACTACTTGACACTCCTCCAGAGGACATTGTCTCCCCTATTTACCACGTTGTCTCCCCAAGAGACCACTTGGCACACCAAAAAGACCACCGTTGCTCTCCAGTACAAGATCTTCTTTCCCACCGGTTCCCACTTTTCTCCCCCAGCTATGTCATTTCCTCCCAGAAATGCCACTTTTCCCTTGGAAATTTCACCTTCTCTTCCAAAAAGAGGAGATTTGCTCCCAGAAATACCCCTTCTCTTACAACTGCCACACGCTTTCTCCCCAAAAAGCCTCCATGACAATGCCAAATGGGACACTTGCAGCCAAGAAGAGGACACCTTCTCTCAGAAAGACCACTTTTCTCCCCAAGAGAGGAGATTTTCTCCCAATTGGATGACATTTGCTGTAAGAAAGACCTGTTTTCTTCCCTCAAGAGGACATTGTCTTTCCCACTGAGGACATTTTCTCCCAGAAGTGCCGCTACTCTGTGAAACACCTCCATTTCCTCCCAAATCTACTCCATGACACGCCTCAGGATGACACTTACTCCCCGATTTGGGGCATTTTCTCCCAGAAATACCACTTCTCTCCCAAAGGGATGGCCTTTTCCCTCTCTAGCATCTGTTTCCTCACCAATACCTGGCATTTTCTCCCAGAAACACCAGCTTTCTCACAGATACATCACCTTCCCCCCCCCACATCAGACCTCTTCTCCCAGAAATACCAGGACTCTGCTGAATATTTCCCATTTCCTCCGGAACATACAGCATTACACTCCGCAAGAGGACAGTTTCTTTCAGAAATGTGGCATTTTATCACAGATACACCATTTTTATGCCCAGTAGAGCTCCTTTTCTCCCAGAAATAGCACTGCTCTTAGGAAGAGCTCCCATTTTCTAACCAAAATGCTGCTTTACACTCCTCAAGATCACACTTACCCCCATCAAGATGGCAGTGTCACAGAAATACCAGCTTCTGCCCCCAAAATGGGACTTTGGCTCTCCAAAACAAGACATTTTCTCCCAGAAATACCAGGACTCTTAGAAATACCTCACGTTTCATCTCAAGAATACTGCTTTCCACTCCTCAAGATCACACTGACTCCCATCACAATGGCCTTTTCTCCCACATACACCAGCTTTCTCCCAAATACACGACATTTTCTCCCACATACACCCGTTTTCTCCCAAAGATGGGACATATTCTCCCAGAAATGCCAGCTTATTCTTTAACAAACGGCCTTTTTTCCCCAAAATACCAGCCTTTTCCCTCTCTAGCATCTGTTTCCTCACCAATACCTGGCATTTTCTCCCAGAAACACCAGCTTTCTCACAGATACATCACCTTCCCCCCCACATCAGACCTCTTCTCCCAGAAATACCAGGACTCTGCTGAATATTTCCCATTTCCTCCGGAACATACAGCATTACACTCCGCAAGAGGACAGTTTCTTTCAGAAATGTGGCATTTTATCACAGATACACCATTTTTATGCCCAGTAGAGCTCCTTTTCTCCCAGAAATAGCACTGCTCTTAGGAAGAGCTCCCATTTTCTAACCAAAATGCTGCTTTACACTCCTCAAGATCACACTTACCCCCATCAAGATGGCAGTGTCACAGAAATACCAGCTTCTGCCCCCAAAATGGGACTTTGGCTCTCCAAAACAAGACATTTTCTCCCAGAAATACCAGGACTCTTAGAAATACCTCACGTTTCATCTCAAGAATACTGCTTTCCACTCCTCAAGATCACACAGACTCCCATCACAATGGCCTTTTCTCCCACATACACCAGCTTTCTCCCAAATACACGACATTTTCTCCCACATACACCCGTTTTCTCCCAAAGATGGGACATATTCTCCCAGAAATGCCAGCTTATTCTTTAACAAACGGCCTTTTTTCCCCAAAATACCAGCCTTTTCCCTCTCTAGCATCTGTTTCCTCACCAATACCTGGCATTTTCTCCCAGAAACACCAGCTTTCTCACAGATACATCACCTTCCCCCCCCCACATCAGACCTCTTCTCCCAGAAATACCAGGACTCTGCTGAATATTTCCCATTTCCTCCGGAACATACAGCATTACACTCCGCAAGAGGACAGTTTCTTTCAGAAATGTGGCATTTTATCACAGATACACCATTTTTATGCCCAGTAGAGCTCCTTTTCTCCCAGAAATAGCACTGCTCTTAGGAAGAGCTCCCATTTTCTAACCAAAATGCTGCTTTACACTCCTCAAGATCACACTTACCCCCATCAAGATGGCAGTGTCAGAGAAATACCAGCTTCTGCCCCCAAAATGGGACTTTGGCTCTCCAAAACAAGACATTTTCTCCCAGAAATACCAGGACTCTTAGAAATACCTCACGTTTCATCTCAAGAATACTGCTTTCCACTCCTCAAGATCACACTGACTCCCATCACAATGGCCTTTTCTCCCACATTCACCAGCTTTCTCCCAAATACACGACATTTTCTCCCACATACACCCGTTTTCTCCCAAAGATGGGACATATTCTCCCAGAAATGCCAGCTTATTCTTTAACAAACGGCCTTTTTTCCCCAAAATACCAGCCTTTTCCCTCTCTAGCATCTGTTTCCTCACCAATACCTGGCATTTTCTCCCAGAAACACCAGCTTTCTCACAGATACATCACCTTCCCCCCCCCACATCAGACCTCTTCTCCCAGAAATACCAGGACTCTGCTGAATATTTCCCATTTCCTCCGGAACATACAGCATTACACTCCGCAAGAGGACAGTTTCTTTCAGAAATGTGGCATTTTATCACAGATACACCATTTTTATGCCCAGTAGAGCTCCTTTTCTCCCAGAAATAGCACTGCTCTTAGGAAGAGCTCCCATTTTCTAACCAAAATGCTGCTTTACACTCCTCAAGATCACACTTACCCCCATCAAGATGGCAGTGTCACAGAAATACCAGCTTCTGCCCCCAAAATGGGACTTTGGCTCTCCAAAACAAGACATTTTCTCCCAGAAATACCAGGACTCTTAGAAATACCTCACGTTTCATCTCAAGAATACTGCTTTCCACTCCTCAAGATCACACTGACTCCCATCACAATGGCCTTTTCTCCCACATACACCAGCTTTCTCCCAAATACACGACATTTTCTCCCACATACACCCGTTTTCTCCCAAAGATGGGACATATTCTCCCAGAAATGCCAGCTTATTCTTTAACAAACGGCCTTTTTTCCCCAAAATACCAGCCTTTTCCCTCTCTAGCATCTGTTTCCTCACCAATACCTGGCATTTTCTCCCAGAAACACCAGCTTTCTCACAGATACATCACCTTCCCCCCCCCACATCAGACCTCTTCTCCCAGAAATACCAGGACTCTGCTGAATATTTCCCATTTCCTCCGGAACATACAGCATTACACTCCGCAAGAGGACAGTTTCTTTCAGAAATGTGGCATTTTATCACAGATACACCATTTTTATGCCCAGTAGAGCTCCTTTTCTCCCAGAAATAGCACTGCTCTTAGGAAGAGCTCCCATTTTCTAACCAAAATGCTGCTTTACACTCCTCAAGATCACACTTACCCCCATCAAGATGGCAGTGTCAGAGAAATACCAGCTTCTGCCCCCAAAATGGGACTTTGGCTCTCCAAAACAAGACATTTTCTCCCAGAAATACCAGGACTCTTAGAAATACCTCACGTTTCATCTCAAGAATACTGCTTTCCACTCCTCAAGATCACACTGACTCCCATCACAATGGCCTTTTCTCCCACATACACCAGCTTTCTCCCAAATACACGACATTTTCTCCCACATACACCCGTTTTCTCCCAAAGATGGGACATATTCTCCCAGAAATGCCAGCTTATTCTTTAAAAAACGGCCTTTTTTCCCCAAAATACCAGCTTTCTCACAAACACCTGTCATTTTCCAACCAAGTCTGCTACTATCTCCCAGAAACAGCCGGTTTCCGAGAAATACCTGACGTTTGCTCTCCCAAATACTACTTGACACTCCTCCAGAGGACATTGTCTCCCCTATTTACCACGTTGTCTCCCCAAGAGACCACTTGGCACACCAAAAAGACCACCGTTGCTCTCCAGTACAAGATCTTCTTTCCCACCGGTTCCCACTTTTCTCCCCCAGCTATGTCATTTCCTCCCAGAAATGCCACTTTTCCCTTGGAAATTTCACCTTCTCTTCCAAAAAGAGGAGATTTGCTCCCAGAAATACCCCTTCTCTTACAACTGCCACACGCTTTCTCCCCAAAAAGCCTCCATGACAATGCCAAATGGGACACTTGCAGCCAAGAAGAGGACACCTTCTCTCAGAAAGACCACTTTTCTCCCCAAGAGAGGAGATTTTCTCCCAATTGGATGACATTTGCTGTAAGAAAGACCTGTTTTCTTCCCTCAAGAGGACATTGTCTTTCCCACTGAGGACATTTTCTCCCAGAAGTGCCGCTACTCTGTGAAACACCTCCATTTCCTCCCAAATCTACTCCATGACACGCCTCAGGATGACACTTACTCCGCGATTTGGGGCATTTTCTCCCAGAAATACCACTTCTCTCCCAAAGGGATGGCCTTTTCCCTCTCTAGCATCTGTTTCCTCACCAATACCTGGCATTTTCTCCCAGAAACACCAGCTTTCTCACAGATACATCACCTTCCCCCCCCCACATCAGACCTCTTCTCCCAGAAATACCAGGACTCTGCTGAATATTTCCCATTTCCTCCGGAACATACAGCATTACACTCCGCAAGAGGACAGTTTCTTTCAGAAATGTGGCATTTTATCACAGATACACCATTTTTATGCCCAGTAGAGCTCCTTTTCTCCCAGAAATAGCACTGCTCTTAGGAAGAGCTCCCATTTTCTAACCAAAATGCTGCTTTACACTCCTCAAGATCACACTTACCCCCATCAAGATGGCAGTGTCAGAGAAATACCAGCTTCTGCCCCCAAAATGGGACTTTGGCTCTCCAAAACAAGACATTTTCTCCCAGAAATACCAGGACTCTTAGAAATACCTCACGTTTCATCTCAAGAATACTGCTTTCCACTCCTCAAGATCACACTGACTCCCATCACAATGGCCTTTTCTCCCACATACACCAGCTTTCTCCCAAATACACGACATTTTCTCCCACATACACCCGTTTTCTCCCAAAGATGGGACATATTCTCCCAGAAATGCCAGCTTATTCTTTAAAAAACGGCCTTTTTTCCCCAAAATACCAGCTTTCTCACAAACACCTGTCATTTTCCAACCAAGTCTGCTACTATCTCCCAGAAACAGCCGGTTTCCGAGAAATACCTGACGTTTGCTCTCCCAAATACTACTTGACACTCCTCCAGAGGACATTGTCTCCCCTATTTACCACGTTGTCTCCCCAAGAGACCACTTGGCACACCAAAAAGACCACCGTTGCTCTCCAGTACAAGATCTTCTTTCCCACCGGTTCCCACTTTTCTCCCCCAGCTATGTCATTTCCTCCCAGAAATGCCACTTTTCCCTTGGAAATTTCACCTTCTCTTCCAAAAAGAGGAGATTTGCTCCCAGAAATACCCCTTCTCTTACAACTGCCACACGCTTTCTCCCCAAAAAGCCTCCATGACAATGCCAAATGGGACACTTGCAGCCAAGAAGAGGACACCTTCTCTCAGAAAGACCACTTTTCTCCCCAAGAGAGGAGATTTTCTCCCAATTGGATGACATTTGCTGTAAGAAAGACCTGTTTTCTTCCCTCAAGAGGACATTGTCTTTCCCACTGAGGACATTTTCTCCCAGAAGTGCCGCTACTCTGTGAAACACCTCCATTTCCTCCCAAATCTACTCCATGACACGCCTCAGGATGACACTTACTCCGCGATTTGGGGCATTTTCTCCCAGAAATACCACTTCTCTCCCAAAGGGATGGCCTTTTCCCTCTCTAGCATCTGTTTCCTCACCAATACCTGGCATTTTCTCCCAGAAACACCAGCTTTCTCACAGATACATCACCTTCCCCCCCCCACATCAGACCTCTTCTCCCAGAAATACCAGGACTCTGCTGAATATTTCCCATTTCCTCCGGAACATACAGCATTACACTCCGCAAGAGGACAGTTTCTTTCAGAAATGTGGCATTTTATCACAGATACACCATTTTTATGCCCAGTAGAGCTCCTTTTCTCCCAGAAATAGCACTGCTCTTAGGAAGAGCTCCCATTTTCTAACCAAAATGCTGCTTTACACTCCTCAAGATCACACTTACCCCCATCAAGATGGCAGTGTCACAGAAATACCAGCTTCTGCCCCCAAAATGGGACTTTGGCTCTCCAAAACAAGACATTTTCTCCCAGAAATACCAGGACTCTTAGAAATACCTCACGTTTCATCTCAAGAATACTGCTTTCCACTCCTCAAGATCACACTGACTCCCATCACAATGGCCTTTTCTCCCACATACACCAGCTTTCTCCCAAATACACGACATTTTCTCCCACATACACCCGTTTTCTCCCAAAGATGGGACATATTCTCCCAGAAATGCCAGCTTATTCTTTAAAAAACGGCCTTTTTTCCCCAAAATACCAGCTTTCTCACAAACACCTGTCATTTTCCAACCAAGTCTGCTACTATCTCCCAGAAACAGCCGGTTTCCGAGAAATACCTGACGTTTGCTCTCCCAAATACTACTTGACACTCCTCCAGAGGACATTGTCTCCCCTATTTACCACGTTGTCTCCCCAAGAGACCACTTGGCACACCAAAAAGACCACCGTTGCTCTCCAGTACAAGATCTTCTTTCCCACCGGTTCCCACTTTTCTCCCCCAGCTATGTCATTTCCTCCCAGAAATGCCACTTTTCCCTTGGAAATTTCACCTTCTCTTCCAAAAAGAGGAGATTTGCTCCCAGAAATACCCCTTCTCTTACAACTGCCACACGCTTTCTCCCCAAAAAGCCTCCATGACAATGCCAAATGGGACACTTGCAGCCAAGAAGAGGACACCTTCTCTCAGAAAGACCACTTTTCTCCCCAAGAGAGGAGATTTTCTCCCAATTGGATGACATTTGCTGTAAGAAAGACCTGTTTTCTTCCCTCAAGAGGACATTGTCTTTCCCACTGAGGACATTTTCTCCCAGAAGTGCCGCTACTCTGTGAAACACCTCCATTTCCTCCCAAATCTACTCCATGACACGCCTCAGGATGACACTTACTCCGCGATTTGGGGCATTTTCTCCCAGAAATACCACTTCTCTCCCAAAGGGATGGCCTTTTCCCTCTCTAGCATCTGTTTCCTCACCAATACCTGGCATTTTCTCCCAGAAACACCAGCTTTCTCACAGATACATCACCTTCCCCCCCCCACATCAGACCTCTTCTCCCAGAAATACCAGGACTCTGCTGAATATTTCCCATTTCCTCCGGAACATACAGCATTACACTCCGCAAGAGGACAGTTTCTTTCAGAAATGTGGCCTTTTATCACAGATACACCATTTTTATGCCCAGTAGAGCTCCTTTTCTCCCAGAAATAGCACTGCTCTTAGGAAGAGCTCCCATTTTCTAACCAAAATGCTGCTTTACACTCCTCAAGATCACACTTACCCCCATCAAGATGGCAGTGTCACAGAAATACCAGCTTCTGCCCCCAAAATGGGACTTTGGCTCTCCAAAACAAGACATTTTCTCCCAGAAATACCAGGACTCTTAGAAATACCTCACGTTTCATCTCAAGAATACTGCTTTCCACTCCTCAAGATCACACTGACTCCCATCACAATGGCCTTTTCTCCCACATACACCAGCTTTCTCCCAAATACACGACATTTTCTCCCACATACACCCGTTTTCTCCCAAAGATGGGACATATTCTCCCAGAAATGCCAGCTTATTCTTTAAAAAACGGCCTTTTTTTCCCAAAATACCAGCTTTCTCACAAACACCTGTCATTTTCCAACCAAGTCTGCTACTATCTCCCAGAAACAGCCGGTTTCCGAGAAATACCTGACGTTTGCTCTCCCAAATACTACTTGACACTCCTCCAGAGGACATTGTCTCCCCTATTTACCACGTTGTCTCCCCAAGAGACCACTTGGCACACCAAAAAGACCACCGTTGCTCTCCAGTACAAGATCTTCTTTCCCACCGGTTCCCACTTTTCTCCCCCAGCTATGTCATTTCCTCCCAGAAATGCCACTTTTCCCTTGGAAATTTCACCTTCTCTTCCAAAAAGAGGAGATTTGCTCCCAGAAATACCCCTTCTCTTACAACTGCCACACGCTTTCTCCCCAAAAAGCCTCCATGACAATGCCAAATGGGACACTTGCAGCCAAGAAGAGGACACCTTCTCTCAGAAAGACCACTTTTCTCCCCAAGAGAGGAGATTTTCTCCCAATTGGATGACATTTGCTGTAAGAAAGACCTGTTTTCTTCCCTCAAGAGGACATTGTCTTTCCCACTGAGGACATTTTCTCCCAGAAGTGCCGCTACTCTGTGAAACACCTCCATTTCCTCCCAAATCTACTCCATGACACGCCTCAGGATGACACTTACTCCGCGATTTGGGGCATTTTCTCCCAGAAATACCACTTCTCTCCCAAAGGGATGGCCTTTTCCCTCTCTAGCATCTGTTTCCTCACCAATACCTGGCATTTTCTCCCAGAAACACCAGCTTTCTCACAGATACATCACCTTCCCCCCCCCACATCAGACCTCTTCTCCCAGAAATACCAGGACTCTGCTGAATATTTCCCATTTCCTCCGGAACATACAGCATTACACTCCGCAAGAGGACAGTTTCTTTCAGAAATGTGGCCTTTTATCACAGATACACCATTTTTATGCCCAGTAGAGCTCCTTTTCTCCCAGAAATAGCACTGCTCTTAGGAAGAGCTCCCATTTTCTAACCAAAATGCTGCTTTACACTCCTCAAGATCACACTTACCCCCATCAAGATGGCAGTGTCACAGAAATACCAGCTTCTGCCCCCAAAATGGGACTTTGGCTCTCCAAAACAAGACATTTTCTCCCAGAAATACCAGGACTCTTAGAAATACCTCACGTTTCATCTCAAGAATACTGCTTTCCACTCCTCAAGATCACACTGACTCCCATCACAATGGCCTTTTCTCCCACATACACCAGCTTTCTCCCAAATACACGACATTTTCTCCCACATACACCCGTTTTCTCCCAAAGATGGGACATATTCTCCCAGAAATGCCAGCTTATTCTTTAAAAAACGGCCTTTTTTCCCCAAAATACCAGCCTTTTCCCTCTCTAGCATCTGTTTCCTCACCAATACCTGGCATTTTCTCCCAGAAACACCAGCTTTCTCACAGATACATCACCTTCCCCCCCACACATCAGACCTCTTCTCCCAGAAATACCAGGACTCTGCTGAATATTTCCCATTTCCTCCGGAACATACAGCATTACACTCCGCAAGAGGACAGTTTCTTTCAGAAATGTGGCATTTTATCACAGATACACCATTTTTATGCCCAGTAGAGCTCCTTTTCTCCCAGAAATAGCACTGCTCTTAGGAAGAGCTCCCATTTTCTAACCAAAATGCTGCTTTACACTCCTCAAGATCACACTTACCCCCATCAAGATGGCAGTGTCACAGAAATACCAGCTTCTGCCCCCAAAATGGGACTTTGGCTCTCCAAAACAAGACATTTTCTCCCAGAAATACCAGGACTCTTAGAAATACCTCACGTTTCATCTCAAGAATACTGCTTTCCACTCCTCAAGATCACACTGACTCCCATCACAATGGCCTTTTCTCCCACATACACCAGCTTTCTCCCAAATACACGACATTTTCTCCCACATACACCCGTTTTCTCCCAAAGATGGGACATATTCTCCCAGAAATGCCAGCTTATTCTTTAAAAAACGGCCTTTTTTTCCCAAAATACCAGCTTTCTCACAAACACCTGTCATTTTCCAACCAAGTCTGCTACTATCTCCCAGAAACAGCCGGTTTCCGAGAAATACCTGACGTTTGCTCTCCCAAATACTACTTGACACTCCTCCAGAGGACATTGTCTCCCCTATTTACCACGTTGTCTCCCCAAGAGACCACTTGGCACACCAAAAAGACCACCGTTGCTCTCCAGTACAAGATCTTCTTTCCCACCGGTTCCCACTTTTCTCCCCCAGCTATGTCATTTCCTCCCAGAAATGCCACTTTTCCCTTGGAAATTTCACCTTCTCTTCCAAAAAGAGGAGATTTGCTCCCAGAAATACCCCTTCTCTTACAACTGCCACACGCTTTCTCCCCAAAAAGCCTCCATGACAATGCCAAATGGGACACTTGCAGCCAAGAAGAGGACACCTTCTCTCAGAAAGACCACTTTTCTCCCCAAGAGAGGAGATTTTCTCCCAATTGGATGACATTTGCTGTAAGAAAGACCTGTTTTCTTCCCTCAAGAGGACATTGTCTTTCCCACTGAGGACATTTTCTCCCAGAAGTGCCGCTACTCTGTGAAACACCTCCATTTCCTCCCAAATCTACTCCATGACACGCCTCAGGATGACACTTACTCCGCGATTTGGGGCATTTTCTCCCAGAAATACCACTTCTCTCCCAAAGGGATGGCCTTTTCCCTCTCTAGCATCTGTTTCCTCACCAATACCTGGCATTTTCTCCCAGAAACACCAGCTTTCTCACAGATACATCACCTTCCCCCCCACATCAGACCTCTTCTCCCAGAAATACCAGGACTCTGCTGAATATTTCCCATTTCCTCCGGAACATACAGCATTACACTCCGCAAGAGGACAGTTTCTTTCAGAAATGTGGCATTTTATCACAGATACACCATTTTTATGCCCAGTAGAGCTCCTTTTCTCCCAGAAATAGCACTGCTCTTAGGAAGAGCTCCCATTTTCTAACCAAAATGCTGCTTTACACTCCTCAAGATCACACTTACCCCCATCAAGATGGCAGTGTCACAGAAATACCAGCTTCTGCCCCCAAAATGGGACTTTGGCTCTCCAAAACAAGACATTTTCTCCCAGAAATACCAGGACTCTTAGAAATACCTCACGTTTCATCTCAAGAATACTGCTTTCCACTCCTCAAGATCACACTGACTCCCATCACAATGGCCTTTTCTCCCACATTCACCAGCTTTCTCCCAAATACACGACATTTTCTCCCACATACACCCGTTTTCTCCCAAAGATGGGACATATTCTCCCAGAAATGCCAGCTTATTCTTTAAAAAACGGCCTTTTTTCCCCAAAATACCAGCCTTTTCCCTCTCTAGCATCTGTTTCCTCACCAATACCTGGCATTTTCTCCCAGAAACACCAGCTTTCTCACAGATGCATCACCTTCCCCCCCCCACATCAGACCTCTTCTCCCAGAAATACCAGGACTCTGCTGAATATTTCCCATTTCCTCCGGAACATACAGCATTACACTCCGCAAGAGGACAGTTTCTTTCAGAAATGTGGCATTTTATCACAGATACACCATTTTTATGCCCAGTAGAGCTCCTTTTCTCCCAGAAATAGCACTGCTCTTAGGAAGAGCTCCCATTTTCTAACCAAAATGCTGCTTTACACTCCTCAAGATCACACTTACCCCCATCAAGATGGCAGTGTCACAGAAATACCAGCTTCTGCCCCCAAAATGGGACTTTGGCTCTCCAAAACAAGACATTTTCTCCCAGAAATACCAGGACTCTTAGAAATACCTCACGTTTCATCTCAAGAATACTGCTTTCCACTCCTCAAGATCACACTGACTCCCATCACAATGGCCTTTTCTCCCACATACACCAGCTTTCTCCCAAATACACGACATTTTCTCCCACATACACCCGTTTTCTCCCAAAGATGGGACATATTCTCCCAGAAATGCCAGCTTATTCTTTAAAAAACGGCCTTTTTTTCCCAAAATACCAGCTTTCTCACAAACACCTGTCATTTTCCAACCAAGTCTGCTACTATCTCCCAGAAACAGCCGGTTTCCGAGAAATACCTGACGTTTGCTCTCCCAAATACTACTTGACACTCCTCCAGAGGACATTGTCTCCCCTATTTACCACGTTGTCTCCCCAAGAGACCACTTGGCACACCAAAAAGACCACCGTTGCTCTCCAGTACAAGATCTTCTTTCCCACCGGTTCCCACTTTTCTCCCCCAGCTATGTCATTTCCTCCCAGAAATGCCACTTTTCCCTTGGAAATTTCACCTTCTCTTCCAAAAAGAGGAGATTTGCTCCCAGAAATACCCCTTCTCTTACAACTGCCACACGCTTTCTCCCCAAAAAGCCTCCATGACAATGCCAAATGGGACACTTGCAGCCAAGAAGAGGACACCTTCTCTCAGAAAGACCACTTTTCTCCCCAAGAGAGGAGATTTTCTCCCAATTGGATGACATTTGCTGTAAGAAAGACCTGTTTTCTTCCCTCAAGAGGACATTGTCTTTCCCACTGAGGACATTTTCTCCCAGAAGTGCTGCTACTCTGTGAAACACCTCCATTTCCTCCCAAATCTACTCCATGACACGCCTCAGGATGACACTTACTCCCCGATTTGGGGCATTTTCTCCCAGAAATACCACTTCTCTCAAAAAGGGATGGCCTTTTCCCTCTCTAGCATCTGTTTCCTCACCAATACCTGGCATTTTCTCCCAGAAACACCAGCTTTCTCACAGATACATCACCTTCCCCCCCCCACATCAGACCTCTTCTCCCAGAAATACCAGGACTCTGCTGAATATTTCCCATTTCCTCCGGAACATACAGCATTACACTCCGCAAGAGGACAGTTTCTTTCAGAAATGTGGCATTTTATCACAGATACACCATTTTTATGCCCAGTAGAGCTCCTTTTCTCCCAGAAATAGCACTGCTCTTAGGAAGAGCTCCCATTTTCTAACCAAAATGCTGCTTTACACTCCTCAAGATCACACTTACCCCCATCAAGATGGCAGTGTCACAGAAATACCAGCTTCTGCCCCCAAAATGGGACTTTGGCTCTCCAAAACAAGACATTTTCTCCCAGAAATACCAGGACTCTTAGAAATACCTCACGTTTCATCTCAAGAATACTGCTTTCCACTCCTCAAGATCACACTGACTCCCATCACAATGGCCTTTTCTCCCACATACACCAGCTTTCTCCCAAATACACGACATTTTCTCCCACATACACCCGTTTTCTCCCAAAGATGGGACATATTCTCCCAGAAATGCCAGCTTATTCTTTAAAAAACGGCCTTTTTTCCCCAAAATACCAGCCTTTTCCCTCTCTAGCATCTGTTTCCTCACCAATACCTGGCATTTTCTCCCAGAAACACCAGCTTTCTCACAGATGCATCACCATCCCCCCCCCACATCAGACCTCTTCTCCCAGAAATACCAGGACTCTGCTGAATATTTCCCATTTCCTCCGGAACATACAGCATTACACTCCGCAAGAGGACAGTTTCTTTCAGAAATGTGGCATTTTATCACAGATACACCATTTTTATGCCCAGTAGAGCTCCTTTTCTCCCAGAAATAGCACTGCTCTTAGGAAGAGCTCCCATTTTCTAACCAAAATGCTGCTTTACACTCCTCAAGATCACACTTACCCCCATCAAGATGGCAGTGTCACAGAAATACCAGCTTCTGCCCCCAAAATGGGACTTTGGCTCTCCAAAACAAGACATTTTCTCCCAGAAATACCAGGACTCTTAGAAATACCTCACGTTTCATCTCAAGAATACTGCTTTCCACTCCTCAAGATCACACTGACTCCCATCACAATGGCCTTTTCTCCCACATACACCAGCTTTCTCCCAAATACACGACATTTTCTCCCACATACACCCGTTTTCTCCCAAAGATGGGACATATTCTCCCAGAAATGCCAGCTTATTCTTTAAAAAATGGCCTTTTTTCCCCAAAATACCAGCCTTTTCCCACTCTAGCATCTGTTTCCTCACCAATACCTGGCATTTTCTCCCAGAAACACCAGCTTTCTCACAGATACATCACCTTCCCCCCCACACATCAGACCTCTTCTCCCAGAAATACCAGGACTCTGCTGAATATTTCCCATTTCCTCCGGAACATACAGCATTACACTCCGCAAGAGGACAGTTTCTTTCAGAAATGTGGCATTTTATCACAGATACACCATTTTTATGCCCAGTAGAGCTCCTTTTCTCCCAGAAATAGCACTGCTCTTAGGAAGAGCTCCCATTTTCTAACCAAAATGCTGCTTTACACTCCTCAAGATCACACTTACCCCCATCAAGATGGCAGTGTCAGAGAAATACCAGCTTCTGCCCCCAAAATGGGACTTTGGCTCTCCAAAACAAGACATTTTCTCCCAGAAATACCAGGACTCTTAGAAATACCTCACGTTTCATCTCAAGAATACTGCTTTCCACTCCTCAAGATCACACTGACTCCCATCACAATGGCCTTTTCTCCCACATACACCAGCTTTCTCCCAAATACACGACATTTTCTCCCACATACACCCGTTTTCTCCCAAAGATGGGACATATTCTCCCAGAAATGCCAGCTTATTCTTTAAAAAACGGCCTTTTTTCCCCAAAATACCAGCCTTTTCCCTCTCTAGCATCTGTTTCCTCACCAATACCTGGCATTTTCTCCCAGAAACACCAGCTTTCTCACAGATACATCACCTTCCCCCCCCCATCAGACCTCTTCTCCCAGAAATACCAGGACTCTGCTGAATATTTCCCATTTCCTCCGGAACATACAGCATTACACTCCGCAAGAGGACAGTTTCTTTCAGAAATGTGGCATTTTATCACAGATACACCATTTTTATGCCCAGTAGAGCTCCTTTTCTCCCAGAAATAGCACTGCTCTTAGGAAGAGCTCCCATTTTCTAACCAAAATGCTGCTTTACACTCCTCAAGATCACACTTACCCCCATCAAGATGGCAGTGTCAGAGAAATACCAGCTTCTGCCCCCAAAATGGGACTTTGGCTCTCCAAAACAAGACATTTTCTCCCAGAAATACCAGGACTCTTAGAAATACCTCACATTTCATCTCAAGAATACTGCTTTCCACTCCTCAAGATCACACTGACTCCCATCACAATGGCCTTTTCTCCCACATACACCAGCTTTCTCCCAAATACACGACATTTTCTCCCACATACACCCGTTTTCTCCCAAAGATGGGACATATTCTCCCAGAAATGCCAGCTTATTCTTTAAAAAACGGCCTTTTTTTCCCAAAATACCAGCTTTCTCACAAACACCTGTCATTTTCCAACCAAGTCTGCTACTATCTCCCAGAAACAGCCGGTTTCCGAGAAATACCTGACGTTTGCTCTCCCAAATACTACTTGACACTCCTCCAGAGGACATTGTCTCCCCTATTTACCACGTTGTCTCCCCAAGAGACCACTTGGCACACCAAAAAGACCACCGTTGCTCTCCAGTACAAGATCTTCTTTCCCACCAGTTCCCACTTTTCTCCCCCAGCTATGTCATTTCCTCCCAGAAATGCCACTTTTCCCTTGGAAATTTCACCTTCTCTTCCAAAAAGAGGAGATTTGCTCCCAGAAATACCCCTTCTCTTACAACTGCCACACGCTTTCTCCCCAAAAAGCCTCCATGACAATGCCAAATGGGACACTTGCAGCCAAGAAGAGGACACCTTCTCTCAGAAAGACCACTTTTCTCCCCAAGAGAGGAGATTTTCTCCCAATTGGATGACATTTGCTGTAAGAAAGACCTGTTTTCTTCCCTCAAGAGGACATTGTCTTTCCCACTGAGGACATTTTCTCCCAGAAGTGCCGCTACTCTGTGAAACACCTCCATTTCCTCCCAAATCTACTCCATGACACGCCTCAGGATGACACTTACTCCCCGATTTGGGGCATTTTCTCCCAGAAATACAACTTCTCTCCCAAAGGGATGGCCTTTTCCCTCTCTAGCATCTGTTTCCTCACCAATACCTGGCATTTTCTCCCAGAAACACCAGCTTTCTCACAGATGCATCACCTTCCCCCCCCCACATCAGACCTCTTCTCCCAGAAATACCAGGACTCTGCTGAATATTTCCCATTTCCTCCGGAACATACAGCATTACACTCCGCAAGAGGACAGTTTCTTTCAGAAATGTGGCATTTTATCACAGATACACCATTTTTATGCCCAGTAGAGCTCCTTTTCTCCCAGAAATAGCACTGCTCTTAGGAAGAGCTCCCATTTTCTAACCAAAATGCTGCTTTACACTCCTCAAGATCACACTTACCCCCATCAAGATGGCAGTGTCACAGAAATACCAGCTTCTGCCCCCAAAATGGGACTTTGGCTCTCCAAAACAAGACATTTTCTCCCAGAAATACCAGGACTCTTAGAAATACCTCACGTTTCATCTCAAGAATACTGCTTTCCACTCCTCAAGATCACACTGACTCCCATCACAATGGCCTTTTCTCCCACATACACCAGCTTTCTCCCAAATACACGACATTTTCTCCCACATACACCCGTTTTCTCCCAAAGATGGGACATATTCTCCCAGAAATGCCAGCTTATTCTTTAAAAAACGGCCTTTTTTCCCCAAAATACCAGCCTTTTCCCTCTCTAGCATCTGTTTCCTCACCAATACCTGGCATTTTCTCCCAGAAACACCAGCTTTCTCACAGATACATCACCTTCCCCCCCCCACATCAGACCTCTTCTCCCAGAAATACCAGGACTCTGCTGAATATTTCCCATTTCCTCCGGAACATACAGCATTACACTCCGCAAGAGGACAGTTTCTTTCAGAAATGTGGCATTTTATCACAGATACACCATTTTTATGCCCAGTAGAGCTCCTTTTCTCCCAGAAATAGCACTGCTCTTAGGAAGAGCTCCCATTTTCTAACCAAAATGCTGCTTTACACTCCTCAAGATCACACTTACCCCCATCAAGATGGCAGTGTCAGAGAAATACCAGCTTCTGCCCCCAAAATGGGACTTTGGCTCTCCAAAACAAGACATTTTCTCCCAGAAATACCAGGACTCTTAGAAATACCTCACGTTTCATCTCAAGAATACTGCTTTCCACTCCTCAAGATCACACTGACTCCCATCACAATGGCCTTTTCTCCCACATACACCAGCTTTCTCCCAAATACACGACATTTTCTCCCACATACACCCGTTTTCTCCCAAAGATGGGACATATTCTCCCAGAAATGCCAGCTTATTCTTTAAAAAACGGCCTTTTTTCCCCAAAATACCAGCCTTTTCCCTCTCTAGCATCTGTTTCCTCACCAATACCTGGCATTTTCTCCCAGAAACACCAGCTTTCTCACAGATGCATCACCTTCCCCCCCCCACATCAGACCTCTTCTCCCAGAAATACCAGGACTCTGCTGAATATTTCCCATTTCCTCCGGAACATACAGCATTACACTCCGCAAGAGGACAGTTTCTTTCAGAAATGTGGCATTTTATCACAGATACACCATTTTTATGCCCAGTAGAGCTCCTTTTCTCCCAGAAATAGCACTGCTCTTAGGAAGAGCTCCCATTTTCTAACCAAAATGCTGCTTTACACTCCTCAAGATCACACTTACCCCCATCAAGATGGCAGTGTCACAGAAATACCAGCTTCTGCCCCCAAAATGGGACTTTGGCTCTCCAAAACAAGACATTTTCTCCCAGAAATACCAGGACTCTTAGAAATACCTCACGTTTCATCTCAAGAATACTGCTTTCCACTCCTCAAGATCACACTGACTCCCATCACAATGGCCTTTTCTCCCACATACACCAGCTTTCTCCCAAATACACGACATTTTCTCCCACATACACCCGTTTTCTCCCAAAGATGGGACATATTCTCCCAGAAATGCCAGCTTATTCTTTAAAAAACGGCCTTTTTTCCCCAAAATACCAGCCTTTTCCCTCTCTAGCATCTGTTTCCTCACCAATACCTGGCATTTTCTCCCAGAAACACCAGCTTTCTCACAGATACATCACCTTCCCCCCCCCACATCAGACCTCTTCTCCCAGAAATACCAGGACTCTGCTGAATATTTCCCATTTCCTCCGGAACATACAGCATTACACTCCGCAAGAGGACAGTTTCTTTCAGAAATGTGGCATTTTATCACAGATACACCATTTTTATGCCCAGTAGAGCTCCTTTTCTCCCAGAAATAGCACTGCTCTTAGGAAGAGCTCCCATTTTCTAACCAAAATGCTGCTTTACACTCCTCAAGATCACACTTACCCCCATCAAGATGGCAGTGTCAGAGAAATACCAGCTTCTGCCCCCAAAATGGGACTTTGGCTCTCCAAAACAAGACATTTTCTCCCAGAAATACCAGGACTCTTAGAAATACCTCACGTTTCATCTCAAGAATACTGCTTTCCACTCCTCAAGATCACACTGACTCCCATCACAATGGCCTTTTCTCCCACATACACCAGCTTTCTCCCAAATACACGACATTTTCTCCCACATACACCCGTTTTCTCCCAAAGATGGGACATATTCTCCCAGAAATGCCAGCTTATTCTTTAAAAAACGGCCTTTTTTCCCCAAAATACCAGCCTTTTCCCTCTCTAGCATCTGTTTCCTCACCAATACCTGGCATTTTCTCCCAGAAACACCAGCTTTCTCACAGATACATCACCTTCCCCCCCCCACATCAGACCTCTTCTCCCAGAAATACCAGGACTCTGCTGAATATTTCCCATTTCCTCCGGAACATACAGCATTACACTCCGCAAGAGGACAGTTTCTTTCAGAAATGTGGCATTTTATCACAGATACACCATTTTTATGCCCAGTAGAGCTCCTTTTCTCCCAGAAATAGCACTGCTCTTAGGAAGAGCTCCCATTTTCTAACCAAAATGCTGCTTTACACTCCTCAAGATCACACTTACCCCCATCAAGATGGCAGTGTCAGAGAAATACCAGCTTCTGCCCCCAAAATGGGACTTTGGCTCTCCAAAACAAGACATTTTCTCCCAGAAATACCAGGACTCTTAGAAATACCTCACGTTTCATCTCAAGAATACTGCTTTCCACTCCTCAAGATCACACTGACTCCCATCACAATGGCCTTTTCTCCCACATACACCAGCTTTCTCCCAAATACACGACATTTTCTCCCACATACACCCGTTTTCTCCCAAAGATGGGACATATTCTCCCAGAAATGCCAGCTTATTCTTTAACAAACGGCCTTTTTTCCCCAAAATACCAGCCTTTTCCCTCTCTAGCATCTGTTTCCTCACCAATACCTGGCATTTTCTCCCAGAAACACCAGCTTTCTCACAGATGCATCACCTTCCCCCCCCCACATCAGACCTCTTCTCCCAGAAATACCAGGACTCTGCTGAATATTTCCCATTTCCTCCGGAACATACAGCATTACACTCCGCAAGAGGACAGTTTCTTTCAGAAATGTGGCATTTTATCACAGATACACCATTTTTATGCCCAGTAGAGCTCCTTTTCTCCCAGAAATAGCACTGCTCTTAGGAAGAGCTCCCATTTTCTAACCAAAATGCTGCTTTACACTCCTCAAGATCACACTTACCCCCATCAAGATGGCAGTGTCACAGAAATACCAGCTTCTGCCCCCAAAATGGGACTTTGGCTCTCCAAAACAAGACATTTTCTCCCAGAAATACCAGGACTCTTAGAAATACCTCACGTTTCATCTCAAGAATACTGCTTTCCACTCCTCAAGATCACACTGACTCCCATCACAATGGCCTTTTCTCCCACATACACCAGCTTTCTCCCAAATACACGACATTTTCTCCCACATACACCCGTTTTCTCCCAAAGATGGGACATATTCTCCCAGAAATGCCAGCTTATTCTTTAAAAAACGGCCTTTTTTCCCCAAAATACCAGCCTTTTCCCTCTCTAGCATCTGTTTCCTCACCAATACCTGGCATTTTCTCCCAGAAACACCAGCTTTCTCACAGATGCATCACCTTCCCCCCCCCACATCAGACCTCTTCTCCCAGAAATACCAGGACTCTGCTGAATATTTCCCATTTCCTCCGGAACATACAGCATTACACTCCGCAAGAGGACAGTTTCTTTCAGAAATGTGGCATTTTATCACAGATACACCATTTTTATGCCCAGTAGAGCTCCTTTTCTCCCAGAAATAGCACTGCTCTTAGGAAGAGCTCCCATTTTCTAACCAAAATGCTGCTTTACACTCCTCAAGATCACACTTACCCCCATCAAGATGGCAGTGTCACAGAAATACCAGCTTCTGCCCCCAAAATGGGACTTTGGCTCTCCAAAACAAGACATTTTCTCCCAGAAATACCAGGACTCTTAGAAATACCTCACGTTTCATCTCAAGAATACTGCTTTCCACTCCTCAAGATCACACTGACTCCCATCACAATGGCCTTTTCTCCCACATACACCAGCTTTCTCCCAAATACACGACATTTTCTCCCACATACACCCGTTTTCTCCCAAAGATGGGACATATTCTCCCAGAAATGCCAGCTTATTCTTTAAAAAACGGCCTTTTTTCCCCAAAATACCAGCCTTTTCCCTCTCTAGCATCTGTTTCCTCACCAATACCTGGCATTTTCTCCCAGAAACACCAGCTTTCTCACAGATGCATCACCTTCCCCCCCCACATCAGACCTCTTCTCCCAGAAATACCAGGACTCTGCTGAATATTTCCCATTTCCTCCGGAACATACAGCATTACACTCCGCAAGAGGACAGTTTCTTTCAGAAATGTGGCATTTTATCACAGATACACCATTTTTATGCCCAGTAGAGCTCCTTTTCTCCCAGAAATAGCACTGCTCTTAGGAAGAGCTCCCATTTTCTAACCAAAATGCTGCTTTACACTCCTCAAGATCACACTTACCCCCATCAAGATGGCAGTGTCAGAGAAATACCAGCTTCTGCCCCCAAAATGGGACTTTGGCTCTCCAAAACAAGACATTTTCTCCCAGAAATACCAGGACTCTTAGAAATACCTCACGTTTCATCTCAAGAATACTGCTTTCCACTCCTCAAGATCACACTGACTCCCATCACAATGGCCTTTTCTCCCACATACACCAGCTTTCTCCCAAATACACGACATTTTCTCCCACATACACCCGTTTTCTCCCAAAGATGGGACATATTCTCCCAGAAATGCCAGCTTATTCTTTAAAAAACGGCCTTTTTTCCCCAAAATACCAGCCTTTTCCCTCTCTAGCATCTGTTTCCTCACCAATACCTGGCATTTTCTCCCAGAAACACCAGCTTTCTCACAGATGCATCACCTTCCCCCCCCCACATCAGACCTCTTCTCCCAGAAATACCAGGACTCTGCTGAATATTTCCCATTTCCTCCGGAACATACAGCATTACACTCCGCAAGAGGACAGTTTCTTTCAGAAATGTGGCATTTTATCACAGATACACCATTTTTATGCCCAGTAGAGCTCCTTTTCTCCCAGAAATAGCACTGCTCTTAGGAAGAGCTCCCATTTTCTAACCAAAATGCTGCTTTACACTCCTCAAGATCACACTTACCCCCATCAAGATGGCAGTGTCACAGAAATACCAGCTTCTGCCCCCAAAATGGGACTTTGGCTCTCCAAAACAAGACATTTTCTCCCAGAAATACCAGGACTCTTAGAAATACCTCACGTTTCATCTCAAGAATACTGCTTTCCACTCCTCAAGATCACACTGACTCCCATCACAATGGCCTTTTCTCCCACATACACCAGCTTTCTCCCAAATACACGACATTTTCTCCCACATACACCCGTTTTCTCCCAAAGATGGGACATATTCTCCCAGAAATGCCAGCTTATTCTTTAAAAAACGGCCTTTTTTCCCCAAAATACCAGCCTTTTCCCTCTCTAGCATCTGTTTCCTCACCAATACCTGGCATTTTCTCCCAGAAACACCAGCTTTCTCACAGATACATCACCTTCCCCCCCCCACATCAGACCTCTTCTCCCAGAAATACCAGGACTCTGCTGAATATTTCCCATTTCCTCCGGAACATACAGCATTACACTCCGCAAGAGGACAGTTTCTTTCAGAAATGTGGCATTTTATCACAGATACACCATTTTTATGCCCAGTAGAGCTCCTTTTCTCCCAGAAATAGCACTGCTCTTAGGAAGAGCTCCCATTTTCTAACCAAAATGCTGCTTTACACTCCTCAAGATCACACTTACCCCCATCAAGATGGCAGTGTCAGAGAAATACCAGCTTCTGCCCCCAAAATGGGACTTTGGCTCTCCAAAACAAGACATTTTCTCCCAGAAATACCAGGACTCTTAGAAATACCTCACGTTTCATCTCAAGAATACTGCTTTCCACTCCTCAAGATCACACTGACTCCCATCACAATGGCCTTTTCTCCCACATACACCAGCTTTCTCCCAAATACACGACATTTTCTCCCACATACACCCGTTTTCTCCCAAAGATGGGACATATTCTCCCAGAAATGCCAGCTTATTCTTTAAAAAACGGCCTTTTTTCCCCAAAATACCAGCCTTTTCCCTCTCTAGCATCTGTTTCCTCACCAATACCTGGCATTTTCTCCCAGAAACACCAGCTTTCTCACAGATACATCACCTTCCCCCCCCCACATCAGACCTCTTCTCCCAGAAATACCAGGACTCTGCTGAATATTTCCCATTTCCTCCGGAACATACAGCATTACACTCCGCAAGAGGACAGTTTCTTTCAGAAATGTGGCATTTTATCACAGATACACCATTTTTATGCCCAGTAGAGCTCCTTTTCTCCCAGAAATAGCACTGCTCTTAGGAAGAGCTCCCATTTTCTAACCAAAATGCTGCTTTACACTCCTCAAGATCACACTTACCCCCATCAAGATGGCAGTGTCAGAGAAATACCAGCTTCTGCCCCCAAAATGGGACTTTGGCTCTCCAAAACAAGACATTTTCTCCCAGAAATACCAGGACTCTTAGAAATACCTCACGTTTCATCTCAAGAATACTGCTTTCCACTCCTCAAGATCACACTGACTCCCATCACAATGGCCTTTTCTCCCACATACACCAGCTTTCTCCCAAATACACGACATTTTCTCCCACATACACCCGTTTTCTCCCAAAGATGGGACATATTCTCCCAGAAATGCCAGCTTATTCTTTAACAAACGGCCTTTTTTCCCCAAAATACCAGCCTTTTCCCTCTCTAGCATCTGTTTCCTCACCAATACCTGGCATTTTCTCCCAGAAACACCAGCTTTCTCACAGATGCATCACCTTCCCCCCCCCACATCAGACCTCTTCTCCCAGAAATACCAGGACTCTGCTGAATATTTCCCATTTCCTCCGGAACATACAGCATTACACTCCGCAAGAGGACAGTTTCTTTCAGAAATGTGGCATTTTATCACAGATACACCATTTTTATGCCCAGTAGAGCTCCTTTTCTCCCAGAAATAGCACTGCTCTTAGGAAGAGCTCCCATTTTCTAACCAAAATGCTGCTTTACACTCCTCAAGATCACACTTACCCCCATCAAGATGGCAGTGTCACAGAAATACCAGCTTCTGCCCCCAAAATGGGACTTTGGCTCTCCAAAACAAGACATTTTCTCCCAGAAATACCAGGACTCTTAGAAATACCTCACGTTTCATCTCAAGAATACTGCTTTCCACTCCTCAAGATCACACTGACTCCCATCACAATGGCCTTTTCTCCCACATACACCAGCTTTCTCCCAAATACACGACATTTTCTCCCACATACACCCGTTTTCTCCCAAAGATGGGACATATTCTCCCAGAAATGCCAGCTTATTCTTTAAAAAACGGCCTTTTTTCCCCAAAATACCAGCCTTTTCCCTCTCTAGCATCTGTTTCCTCACCAATACCTGGCATTTTCTCCCAGAAACACCAGCTTTCTCACAGATGCATCACCTTCCCCCCCCCACATCAGACCTCTTCTCCCAGAAATACCAGGACTCTGCTGAATATTTCCCATTTCCTCCGGAACATACAGCATTACACTCCGCAAGAGGACAGTTTCTTTCAGAAATGTGGCATTTTATCACAGATACACCATTTTTATGCCCAGTAGAGCTCCTTTTCTCCCAGAAATAGCACTGCTCTTAGGAAGAGCTCCCATTTTCTAACCAAAATGCTGCTTTACACTCCTCAAGATCACACTTACCCCCATCAAGATGGCAGTGTCACAGAAATACCAGCTTCTGCCCCCAAAATGGGACTTTGGCTCTCCAAAACAAGACATTTTCTCCCAGAAATACCAGGACTCTTAGAAATACCTCACGTTTCATCTCAAGAATACTGCTTTCCACTCCTCAAGATCACACTGACTCCCATCACAATGGCCTTTTCTCCCACATACACCAGCTTTCTCCCAAATACACGACATTTTCTCCCACATACACCCGTTTTCTCCCAAAGATGGGACATATTCTCCCAGAAATGCCAGCTTATTCTTTAAAAAACGGCCTTTTTTCCCCAAAATACCAGCCTTTTCCCTCTCTAGCATCTGTTTCCTCACCAATACCTGGCATTTTCTCCCAGAAACACCAGCTTTCTCACAGATGCATCACCTTCCCCCCCCCACATCAGACCTCTTCTCCCAGAAATACCAGGACTCTGCTGAATATTTCCCATTTCCTCCGGAACATACAGCATTACACTCCGCAAGAGGACAGTTTCTTTCAGAAATGTGGCATTTTATCACAGATACACCATTTTTATGCCCAGTAGAGCTCCTTTTCTCCCAGAAATAGCACTGCTCTTAGGAAGAGCTCCCATTTTCTAACCAAAATGCTGCTTTACACTCCTCAAGATCACACTTACCCCCATCAAGATGGCAGTGTCACAGAAATACCAGCTTCTGCCCCCAAAATGGGACTTTGGCTCTCCAAAACAAGACATTTTCTCCCAGAAATACCAGGACTCTTAGAAATACCTCACGTTTCATCTCAAGAATACTGCTTTCCACTCCTCAAGATCACACTGACTCCCATCACAATGGCCTTTTCTCCCACATACACCAGCTTTCTCCCAAATACACGACATTTTCTCCCACATACACCCGTTTTCTCCCAAAGATGGGACATATTCTCCCAGAAATGCCAGCTTATTCTTTAAAAAACGGCCTTTTTTCCCCAAAATACCAGCCTTTTCCCTCTCTAGCATCTGTTTCCTCACCAATACCTGGCATTTTCTCCCAGAAACACCAGCTTTCTCACAGATACATCACCTTCCCCCCCCCACATCAGACCTCTTCTCCCAGAAATACCAGGACTCTGCTGAATATTTCCCATTTCCTCCGGAACATACAGCATTACACTCCGCAAGAGGACAGTTTCTTTCAGAAATGTGGCATTTTATCACAGATACACCATTTTTATGCCCAGTAGAGCTCCTTTTCTCCCAGAAATAGCACTGCTCTTAGGAAGAGCTCCCATTTTCTAACCAAAATGCTGCTTTACACTCCTCAAGATCACACTTACCCCCATCAAGATGGCAGTGTCACAGAAATACCAGCTTCTGCCCCCAAAATGGGACTTTGGCTCTCCAAAACAAGACATTTTCTCCCAGAAATACCAGGACTCTTAGAAATACCTCACGTTTCATCTCAAGAATACTGCTTTCCACTCCTCAAGATCACACTGACTCCCATCACAATGGCCTTTTCTCCCACATACACCAGCTTTCTCCCAAATACACGACATTTTCTCCCACATACACCCGTTTTCTCCCAAAGATGGGACATATTCTCCCAGAAATGCCAGCTTATTCTTTAACAAACGGCCTTTTTTCCCCAAAATACCAGCCTTTTCCCTCTCTAGCATCTGTTTCCTCACCAATACCTGGCATTTTCTCCCAGAAACACCAGCTTTCTCACAGATGCATCACCTTCCCCCCCCACATCAGACCTCTTCTCCCAGAAATACCAGGACTCTGCTGAATATTTCCCATTTCCTCCGGAACATACAGCATTACACTCCGCAAGAGGACAGTTTCTTTCAGAAATGTGGCATTTTATCACAGATACACCATTTTTATGCCCAGTAGAGCTCCTTTTCTCCCAGAAATAGCACTGCTCTTAGGAAGAGCTCCCATTTTCTAACCAAAATGCTGCTTTACACTCCTCAAGATCACACTTACCCCCATCAAGATGGCAGTGTCACAGAAATACCAGCTTCTGCCCCCAAAATGGGACTTTGGCTCTCCAAAACAAGACATTTTCTCCCAGAAATACCAGGACTCTTAGAAATACCTCACGTTTCATCTCAAGAATACTGCTTTCCACTCCTCAAGATCACACTGACTCCCATCACAATGGCCTTTTCTCCCACATACACCAGCTTTCTCCCAAATACACGACATTTTCTCCCACATACACCCGTTTTCTCCCAAAGATGGGACATATTCTCCCAGAAATGCCAGCTTATTCTTTAAAAAACGGCCTTTTTTCCCCAAAATACCAGCCTTTTCCCTCTCTAGCATCTGTTTCCTCACCAATACCTGGCATTTTCTCCCAGAAACACCAGCTTTCTCACAGATACATCACCTTCCCCCCCCCACATCAGACCTCTTCTCCCAGAAATACCAGGACTCTGCTGAATATTTCCCATTTCCTCCGGAACATACAGCATTACACTCCGCAAGAGGACAGTTTCTTTCAGAAATGTGGCATTTTATCACAGATACACCATTTTTATGCCCAGTAGAGCTCCTTTTCTCCCAGAAATAGCACTGCTCTTAGGAAGAGCTCCCATTTTCTAACCAAAATGCTGCTTTACACTCCTCAAGATCACACTTACCCCCATCAAGATGGCAGTGTCACAGAAATACCAGCTTCTGCCCCCAAAATGGGACTTTGGCTCTCCAAAACAAGACATTTTCTCCCAGAAATACCAGGACTCTTAGAAATACCTCACGTTTCATCTCAAGAATACTGCTTTCCACTCCTCAAGATCACACTGACTCCCATCACAATGGCCTTTTCTCCCACATACACCAGCTTTCTCCCAAATACACGACATTTTCTCCCACATACACCCGTTTTCTCCCAAAGATGGGACATATTCTCCCAGAAATGCCAGCTTATTCTTTAAAAAACGGCCTTTTTTCCCCAAAATACCAGCCTTTTCCCTCTCTAGCATCTGTTTCCTCACCAATACCTGGCATTTTCTCCCAGAAACACCAGCTTTCTCACAGATACATCACCTTCCCCCCCCCACATCAGACCTCTTCTCCCAGAAATACCAGGACTCTGCTGAATATTTCCCATTTCCTCCGGAACATACAGCATTACACTCCGCAAGAGGACAGTTTCTTTCAGAAATGTGGCATTTTATCACAGATACACCATTTTTATGCCCAGTAGAGCTCCTTTTCTCCCAGAAATAGCACTGCTCTTAGGAAGAGCTCCCATTTTCTAACCAAAATGCTGCTTTACACTCCTCAAGATCACACTTACCCCCATCAAGATGGCAGTGTCACAGAAATACCAGCTTCTGCCCCCAAAATGGGACTTTGGCTCTCCAAAACAAGACATTTTCTCCCAGAAATACCAGGACTCTTAGAAATACCTCACGTTTCATCTCAAGAATACTGCTTTCCACTCCTCAAGATCACACTGACTCCCATCACAATGGCCTTTTCTCCCACATACACCAGCTTTCTCCCAAATACACGACATTTTCTCCCACATACACCCGTTTTCTCCCAAAGATGGGACATATTCTCCCAGAAATGCCAGCTTATTCTTTAACAAACGGCCTTTTTTCCCCAAAATACCAGCCTTTTCCCTCTCTAGCATCTGTTTCCTCACCAATACCTGGCATTTTCTCCCAGAAACACCAGCTTTCTCACAGATACATCACCTTCCCCCCCCCACATCAGACCTCTTCTCCCAGAAATACCAGGACTCTGCTGAATATTTCCCATTTCCTCCGGAACATACAGCATTACACTCCGCAAGAGGACAGTTTCTTTCAGAAATGTGGCATTTTATCACAGATACACCATTTTTATGCCCAGTAGAGCTCCTTTTCTCCCAGAAATAGCACTGCTCTTAGGAAGAGCTCCCATTTTCTAACCAAAATGCTGCTTTACACTCCTCAAGATCACACTTACCCCCATCAAGATGGCAGTGTCACAGAAATACCAGCTTCTGCCCCCAAAATGGGACTTTGGCTCTCCAAAACAAGACATTTTCTCCCAGAAATACCAGGACTCTTAGAAATACCTCACGTTTCATCTCAAGAATACTGCTTTCCACTCCTCAAGATCACACTGACTCCCATCACAATGGCCTTTTCTCCCACATACACCAGCTTTCTCCCAAATACACGACATTTTCTCCCACATACACCCGTTTTCTCCCAAAGATGGGACATATTCTCCCAGAAATGCCAGCTTATTCTTTAAAAAACGGCCTTTTTTCCCCAAAATACCAGCCTTTTCCCTCTCTAGCATCTGTTTCCTCACCAATACCTGGCATTTTCTCCCAGAAACACCAGCTTTCTCACAGATACATCACCTTCCCCCCCCCACATCAGACCTCTTCTCCCAGAAATACCAGGACTCTGCTGAATATTTCCCATTTCCTCCGGAACATACAGCATTACACTCCGCAAGAGGACAGTTTCTTTCAGAAATGTGGCATTTTATCACAGATACACCATTTTTATGCCCAGTAGAGCTCCTTTTCTCCCAGAAATAGCACTGCTCTTAGGAAGAGCTCCCACTTTCTAACCAAAATGCTGCTTTCCACTCCTCAAGATCACACTGACTCCCATCACAATGGCCTTTTCTCCCACATACACCAGCTTTCTCCCAAATACACGACATTTTCTCCCACATACACCCGTTTTCTCCCAAAGATGGGACATATTCTCCCAGAAATGCCAGCTTATTCTTTAAAAAACGGCCTTTTTTCCCCAAAATACCAGCCTTTTCCCTCTCTAGCATCTGTTTCCTCACCAATACCTGGCATTTTCTCCCAGAAACACCAGCTTTCTCACAGATACATCACCTTCCCCCCCCCACATCAGACCTCTTCTCCCAGAAATACCAGGACTCTGCTGAATATTTCCCATTTCCTCCGGAACATACAGCATTACACTCCGCAAGAGGACAGTTTCTTTCAGAAATGTGGCATTTTATCACAGATACACCATTTTTATGCCCAGTAGAGCTCCTTTTCTCCCAGAAATAGCACTGCTCTTAGGAAGAGCTCCCATTTTCTAACCAAAATGCTGCTTTACACTCCTCAAGATCACACTTACCCCCATCAAGATGGCAGTGTCAGAGAAATACCAGCTTCTGCCCCCAAAATGGGACTTTGGCTCTCCAAAACAAGACATTTTCTCCCAGAAATACCAGGACTCTTAGAAATACCTCACGTTTCATCTCAAGAATACTGCTTTCCACTCCTCAAGATCACACTGACTCCCATCACAATGGCCTTTTCTCCCACATACACCAGCTTTCTCCCAAATACACGACATTTTCTCCCACATACACCCGTTTTCTCCCAAAGATGGGACATATTCTCCCAGAAATGCCAGCTTATTCTTTAACAAACGGCCTTTTTTCCCCAAAATACCAGCCTTTTCCCTCTCTAGCATCTGTTTCCTCACCAATACCTGGCATTTTCTCCCAGAAACACCAGCTTTCTCACAGATGCATCACCTTCCCCCCCCCACATCAGACCTCTTCTCCCAGAAATACCAGGACTCTGCTGAATATTTCCCATTTCCTCCGGAACATACAGCATTACACTCCGCAAGAGGACAGTTTCTTTCAGAAATGTGGCATTTTATCACAGATACACCATTTTTATGCCCAGTAGAGCTCCTTTTCTCCCAGAAATAGCACTGCTCTTAGGAAGAGCTCCCATTTTCTAACCAAAATGCTGCTTTACACTCCTCAAGATCACACTTACCCCCATCAAGATGGCAGTGTCACAGAAATACCAGCTTCTGCCCCCAAAATGGGACTTTGGCTCTCCAAAACAAGACATTTTCTCCCAGAAATACCAGGACTCTTAGAAATACCTCACGTTTCATCTCAAGAATACTGCTTTCCACTCCTCAAGATCACACTGACTCCCATCACAATGGCCTTTTCTCCCACATACACCAGCTTTCTCCCAAATACACGACATTTTCTCCCACATACACCCGTTTTCTCCCAAAGATGGGACATATTCTCCCAGAAATGCCAGCTTATTCTTTAACAAACGGCCTTTTTTCCCCAAAATACCAGCCTTTTCCCTCTCTAGCATCTGTTTCCTCACCAATACCTGGCATTTTCTCCCAGAAACACCAGCTTTCTCACAGATGCATCACCTTCCCCCCCCCACATCAGACCTCTTCTCCCAGAAATACCAGGACTCTGCTGAATATTTCCCATTTCCTCCGGAACATACAGCATTACACTCCGCAAGAGGACAGTTTCTTTCAGAAATGTGGCATTTTATCACAGATACACCATTTTTATGCCCAGTAGAGCTCCTTTTCTCCCAGAAATAGCACTGCTCTTAGGAAGAGCTCCCATTTTCTAACCAAAATGCTGCTTTACACTCCTCAAGATCACACTTACCCCCATCAAGATGGCAGTGTCAGAGAAATACCAGCTTCTGCCCCCAAAATGGGACTTTGGCTCTCCAAAACAAGACATTTTCTCCCAGAAATACCAGGACTCTTAGAAATACCTCACGTTTCATCTCAAGAATACTGCTTTCCACTCCTCAAGATCACACTGACTCCCATCACAATGGCCTTTTCTCCCACATACACCAGCTTTCTCCCAAATACACGACATTTTCTCCCACATACACCCGTTTTCTCCCAAAGATGGGACATATTCTCCCAGAAATGCCAGCTTATTCTTTAACAAACGGCCTTTTTTCCCCAAAATACCAGCCTTTTCCCTCTCTAGCATCTGTTTCCTCACCAATACCTGGCATTTTCTCCCAGAAACACCAGCTTTCTCACAGATACATCACCTTCCCCCCCCCACATCAGACCTCTTCTCCCAGAAATACCAGGACTCTGCTGAATATTTCCCATTTCCTCCGGAACATACAGCATTACACTCCGCAAGAGGACAGTTTCTTTCAGAAATGTGGCATTTTATCACAGATACACCATTTTTATGCCCAGTAGAGCTCCTTCTCTCCCAGAAATAGCACTGCTCTTAGGAAGAGCTCCCATTTTCTAACCAAAATGCTGCTTTACACTCCTCAAGATCACACTTACCCCCATCAAGATGGCAGTGTCACAGAAATACCAGCTTCTGCCCCCAAAATGGGACTTTGGCTCTCCAAAACAAGACATTTTCTCCCAGAAATACCAGGACTCTTAGAAATACCTCACGTTTCATCTCAAGAATACTGCTTTCCACTCCTCAAGATCACACTGACTCCCATCACAATGGCCTTTTCTCCCACATACACCAGCTTTCTCCCAAATACACGACATTTTCTCCCACATACACCCGTTTTCTCCCAAAGATGGGACATATTCTCCCAGAAATGCCAGCTTATTCTTTAACAAACGGCCTTTTTTCCCCAAAATACCAGCCTTTTCCCTCTCTAGCATCTGTTTCCTCACCAATACCTGGCATTTTCTCCCAGAAACACCAGCTTTCTCACAGATGCATCACCTTCCCCCCCCACATCAGACCTCTTCTCCCAGAAATACCAGGACTCTGCTGAATATTTCCCATTTCCTCCGGAACATACAGCATTACACTCCGCAAGAGGACAGTTTCTTTCAGAAATGTGGCATTTTATCACAGATACACCATTTTTATGCCCAGTAGAGCTCCTTTTCTCCCAGAAATAGCACTGCTCTTAGGAAGAGCTCCCATTTTCTAACCAAAATGCTGCTTTACACTCCTCAAGATCACACTTACCCCCATCAAGATGGCAGTGTCACAGAAATACCAGCTTCTGCCCCCAAAATGGGACTTTGGCTCTCCAAAACAAGACATTTTCTCCCAGAAATACCAGGACTCTTAGAAATACCTCACGTTTCATCTCAAGAATACTGCTTTCCACTCCTCAAGATCACACTGACTCCCATCACAATGGCCTTTTCTCCCACATACACCAGCTTTCTCCCAAATACACGACATTTTCTCCCACATACACCCGTTTTCTCCCAAAGATGGGACATATTCTCCCAGAAATGCCAGCTTATTCTTTAACAAACGGCCTTTTTTCCCCAAAATACCAGCCTTTTCCCTCTCTAGCATCTGTTTCCTCACCAATACCTGGCATTTTCTCCCAGAAACACCAGCTTTCTCACAGATGCATCACCTTCCCCCCCCCACATCAGACCTCTTCTCCCAGAAATACCAGGACTCTGCTGAATATTTCCCATTTCCTCCGGAACATACAGCATTACACTCCGCAAGAGGACAGTTTCTTTCAGAAATGTGGCATTTTATCACAGATACACCATTTTTATGCCCAGTAGAGCTCCTTTTCTCCCAGAAATAGCACTGCTCTTAGGAAGAGCTCCCATTTTCTAACCAAAATGCTGCTTTACACTCCTCAAGATCACACTTACCCCCATCAAGATGGCAGTGTCAGAGAAATACCAGCTTCTGCCCCCAAAATGGGACTTTGGCTCTCCAAAACAAGACATTTTCTCCCAGAAATACCAGGACTCTTAGAAATACCTCACGTTTCATCTCAAGAATACTGCTTTCCACTCCTCAAGATCACACTGACTCCCATCACAATGGCCTTTTCTCCCACATACACCAGCTTTCTCCCAAATACACGACATTTTCTCCCACATACACCCGTTTTCTCCCAAAGATGGGACATATTCTCCCAGAAATGCCAGCTTATTCTTTAAAAAACGGCCTTTTTTCCCCAAAATACCAGCCTTTTCCCTCTCTAGCATCTGTTTCCTCACCAATACCTGGCATTTTCTCCCAGAAACACCAGCTTTCTCACAGATACATCACCTTCCCCCCCCCACATCAGACCTCTTCTCCCAGAAATACCAGGACTCTGCTGAATATTTCCCATTTCCTCCGGAACATACAGCATTACACTCCGCAAGAGGACAGTTTCTTTCAGAAATGTGGCATTTTATCACAGATACACCATTTTTATGCCCAGTAGAGCTCCTTTTCTCCCAGAAATAGCACTGCTCTTAGGAAGAGCTCCCATTTTCTAACCAAAATGCTGCTTTACACTCCTCAAGATCACACTTACCCCCATCAAGATGGCAGTGTCAGAGAAATACCAGCTTCTGCCCCCAAAATGGGACTTTGGCTCTCCAAAACAAGACATTTTCTCCCAGAAATACCAGGACTCTTAGAAATCACGTTTCATCTCAAGAATACTGCTTTCCACTCCTCAAGATCACACTGACTCCCATCACAATGGCCTTTTCTCCCACATACACCAGCTTTCTCCCAAATACACGACATTTTCTCCCACATACACCCGTTTTCTCCCAAAGATGGGACATATTCTCCCAGAAATGCCAGCTTATTCTTTAACAAACGGCCTTTTTTCCCCAAAATACCAGCCTTTTCCCTCTCTAGCATCTGTTTCCTCACCAATACCTGGCATTTTCTCCCAGAAACACCAGCTTTCTCACAGATACATCACCTTCCCCCCCACATCAGACCTCTTCTCCCAGAAATACCAGGACTCTGCTGAATATTTCCCATTTCCTCCGGAACATACAGCATTACACTCCGCAAGAGGACAGTTTCTTTCAGAAATGTGGCATTTTATCACAGATACACCATTTTTATGCCCAGTAGAGCTCCTTCTCTCCCAGAAATAGCACTGCTCTTAGGAAGAGCTCCCATTTTCTAACCAAAATGCTGCTTTACACTCCTCAAGATCACACTTACCCCCATCAAGATGGCAGTGTCACAGAAATACCAGCTTCTGCCCCCAAAATGGGACTTTGGCTCTCCAAAACAAGACATTTTCTCCCAGAAATACCAGGACTCTTAGAAATACCTCACGTTTCATCTCAAGAATACTGCTTTCCACTCCTCAAGATCACACTGACTCCCATCACAATGGCCTTTTCTCCCACATACACCAGCTTTCTCCCAAATACACGACATTTTCTCCCACATACACCCGTTTTCTCCCAAAGATGGGACATATTCTCCCAGAAATGCCAGCTTATTCTTTAAAAAACGGCCTTTTTTCCCCAAAATACCAGCCTTTTCCCTCTCTAGCATCTGTTTCCTCACCAATACCTGGCATTTTCTCCCAGAAACACCAGCTTTCTCACAGATGCATCACCTTCCCCCCCCCACATCAGACCTCTTCTCCCAGAAATACCAGGACTCTGCTGAATATTTCCCATTTCCTCCGGAACATACAGCATTACACTCCGCAAGAGGACAGTTTCTTTCAGAAATGTGGCATTTTATCACAGATACACCATTTTTATGCCCAGTAGAGCTCCTTCTCTCCCAGAAATAGCACTGCTCTTAGGAAGAGCTCCCATTTTCTAACCAAAATGCTGCTTTACACTCCTCAAGATCACACTTACCCCCATCAAGATGGCAGTGTCACAGAAATACCAGCTTCTGCCCCCAAAATGGGACTTTGGCTCTCCAAAACAAGACATTTTCTCCCAGAAATACCAGGACTCTTAGAAATACCTCACGTTTCATCTCAAGAATACTGCTTTCCACTCCTCAAGATCACACTGACTCCCATCACAATGGCCTTTTCTCCCACATACACCAGCTTTCTCCCAAATACACGACATTTTCTCCCACATACACCCGTTTTCTCCCAAAGATGGGACATATTCTCCCAGAAATGCCAGCTTATTCTTTAACAAACGGCCTTTTTTCCCCAAAATACCAGCCTTTTCCCTCTCTAGCATCTGTTTCCTCACCAATACCTGGCATTTTCTCCCAGAAACACCAGCTTTCTCACAGATACATCACCTTCCCCCCCCCACATCAGACCTCTTCTCCCAGAAATACCAGGACTCTGCTGAATATTTCCCATTTCCTCCGGAACATACAGCATTACACTCCGCAAGAGGACAGTTTCTTTCAGAAATGTGGCATTTTATCACAGATACACCATTTTTATGCCCAGTAGAGCTCCTTTTCTCCCAGAAATAGCACTGCTCTTAGGAAGAGCTCCCATTTTCTAACCAAAATGCTGCTTTACACTCCTCAAGATCACACTTACCCCCATCAAGATGGCAGTGTCACAGAAATACCAGCTTCTGCCCCCAAAATGGGACTTTGGCTCTCCAAAACAAGACATTTTCTCCCAGAAATACCAGGACTCTTAGAAATACCTCACGTTTCATCTCAAGAATACTGCTTTCCACTCCTCAAGATCACACTGACTCCCATCACAATGGCCTTTTCTCCCACATACACCAGCTTTCTCCCAAATACACGACATTTTCTCCCACATACACCCGTTTTCTCCCAAAGATGGGACATATTCTCCCAGAAATGCCAGCTTATTCTTTAAAAAACGGCCTTTTTTCCCCAAAATACCAGCCTTTTCCCTCTCTAGCATCTGTTTCCTCACCAATACCTGGCATTTTCTCCCAGAAACACCAGCTTTCTCACAGATGCATCACCTTCCCCCCCCCACATCAGACCTCTTCTCCCAGAAATACCAGGACTCTGCTGAATATTTCCCATTTCCTCCGGAACATACAGCATTACACTCCGCAAGAGGACAGTTTCTTTCAGAAATGTGGCATTTTATCACAGATACACCATTTTTATGCCCAGTAGAGCTCCTTCTCTCCCAGAAATAGCACTGCTCTTAGGAAGAGCTCCCATTTTCTAACCAAAATGCTGCTTTACACTCCTCAAGATCACACTTACCCCCATCAAGATGGCAGTGTCACAGAAATACCAGCTTCTGCCCCCAAAATGGGACTTTGGCTCTCCAAAACAAGACATTTTCTCCCAGAAATACCAGGACTCTTAGAAATACCTCACGTTTCATCTCAAGAATACTGCTTTCCACTCCTCAAGATCACACTGACTCCCATCACAATGGCCTTTTCTCCCACATACACCAGCTTTCTCCCAAATACACGACATTTTCTCCCACATACACCCGTTTTCTCCCAAAGATGGGACATATTCTCCCAGAAATGCCAGCTTATTCTTTAACAAACGGCCTTTTTTCCCCAAAATACCAGCCTTTTCCCTCTCTAGCATCTGTTTCCTCACCAATACCTGGCATTTTCTCCCAGAAACACCAGCTTTCTCACAGATGCATCACCTTCCCCCCCCCACATCAGACCTCTTCTCCCAGAAATACCAGGACTCTGCTGAATATTTCCCATTTCCTCCGGAACATACAGCATTACACTCCGCAAGAGGACAGTTTCTTTCAGAAATGTGGCATTTTATCACAGATACACCATTTTTATGCCCAGTAGAGCTCCTTTTCTCCCAGAAATAGCACTGCTCTTAGGAAGAGCTCCCATTTTCTAACCAAAATGCTGCTTTACACTCCTCAAGATCACACTTACCCCCATCAAGATGGCAGTGTCACAGAAATACCAGCTTCTGCCCCCAAAATGGGACTTTGGCTCTCCAAAACAAGACATTTTCTCCCAGAAATACCAGGACTCTTAGAAATACCTCACGTTTCATCTCAAGAATACTGCTTTCCACTCCTCAAGATCACACTGACTCCCATCACAATGGCCTTTTCTCCCACATACACCAGCTTTCTCCCAAATACACGACATTTTCTCCCACATACACCCGTTTTCTCCCAAAGATGGGACATATTCTCCCAGAAATGCCAGCTTATTCTTTAACAAACGGCCTTTTTTCCCCAAAATACCAGCCTTTTCCCTCTCTAGCATCTGTTTCCTCACCAATACCTGGCATTTTCTCCCAGAAACACCAGCTTTCTCACAGATGCATCACCTTCCCCCCCCCACATCAGACCTCTTCTCCCAGAAATACCAGGACTCTGCTGAATATTTCCCATTTCCTCCGGAACATACAGCATTACACTCCGCAAGAGGACAGTTTCTTTCAGAAATGTGGCATTTTATCACAGATACACCATTTTTATGCCCAGTAGAGCTCCTTCTCTCCCAGAAATAGCACTGCTCTTAGGAAGAGCTCCCATTTTCTAACCAAAATGCTGCTTTACACTCCTCAAGATCACACTTACCCCCATCAAGATGGCAGTGTCAGAGAAATACCAGCTTCTGCCCCCAAAATGGGACTTTGGCTCTCCAAAACAAGACATTTTCTCCCAGAAATACCAGGACTCTTAGAAATACCTCACGTTTCATCTCAAGAATACTGCTTTCCACTCCTCAAGATCACACTGACTCCCATCACAATGGCCTTTTCTCCCACATACACCAGCTTTCTCCCAAATACACGACATTTTCTCCCACATACACCCGTTTTCTCCCAAAGATGGGACATATTCTCCCAGAAATGCCAGCTTATTCTTTAACAAACGGCCTTTTTTCCCCAAAATACCAGCCTTTTCCCTCTCTAGCATCTGTTTCCTCACCAATACCTGGCATTTTCTCCCAGAAACACCAGCTTTCTCACAGATGCATCACCTTCCCCCCCCCACATCAGACCTCTTCTCCCAGAAATACCAGGACTCTGCTGAATATTTCCCATTTCCTCCGGAACATACAGCATTACACTCCGCAAGAGGACAGTTTCTTTCAGAAATGTGGCATTTTATCACAGATACACCATTTTTATGCCCAGTAGAGCTCCTTTTCTCCCAGAAATAGCACTGCTCTTAGGAAGAGCTCCCATTTTCTAACCAAAATGCTGCTTTACACTCCTCAAGATCACACTTACCCCCATCAAGATGGCAGTGTCAGAGAAATACCAGCTTCTGCCCCCAAAATGGGACTTTGGCTCTCCAAAACAAGACATTTTCTCCCAGAAATACCAGGACTCTTAGAAATACCTCACGTTTCATCTCAAGAATACTGCTTTCCACTCCTCAAGATCACACTGACTCCCATCACAATGGCCTTTTCTCCCACATACACCAGCTTTCTCCCAAATACACGACATTTTCTCCCACATACACCCGTTTTCTCCCAAAGATGGGACATATTCTCCCAGAAATGCCAGCTTATTCTTTAAAAAACGGCCTTTTTTCCCCAAAATACCAGCCTTTTCCCTCTCTAGCATCTGTTTCCTCACCAATACCTGGCATTTTCTCCCAGAAACACCAGCTTTCTCACAGATGCATCACCTTCCCCCCCCCACATCAGACCTCTTCTCCCAGAAATACCAGGACTCTGCTGAATATTTCCCATTTCCTCCGGAACATACAGCATTACACTCCGCAAGAGGACAGTTTCTTTCAGAAATGTGGCATTTTATCACAGATACACCATTTTTATGCCCAGTAGAGCTCCTTTTCTCCCAGAAATAGCACTGCTCTTAGGAAGAGCTCCCATTTTCTAACCAAAATGCTGCTTTACACTCCTCAAGATCACACTTACCCCCATCAAGATGGCAGTGTCACAGAAATACCAGCTTCTGCCCCCAAAATGGGACTTTGGCTCTCCAAAACAAGACATTTTCTCCCAGAAATACCAGGACTCTTAGAAATACCTCACGTTTCATCTCAAGAATACTGCTTTCCACTCCTCAAGATCACACTGACTCCCATCACAATGGCCTTTTCTCCCACATACACCAGCTTTCTCCCAAATACACGACATTTTCTCCCACATACACCCGTTTTCTCCCAAAGATGGGACATATTCTCCCAGAAATGCCAGCTTATTCTTTAACAAACGGCCTTTTTTCCCCAAAATACCAGCCTTTTCCCTCTCTAGCATCTGTTTCCTCACCAATACCTGGCATTTTCTCCCAGAAACACCAGCTTTCTCACAGATGCATCACCTTCCCCCCCCCACATCAGACCTCTTCTCCCAGAAATACCAGGACTCTGCTGAATATTTCCCATTTCCTCCGGAACATACAGCATTACACTCCGCAAGAGGACAGTTTCTTTCAGAAATGTGGCATTTTATCACAGATACACCATTTTTATGCCCAGTAGAGCTCCTTTTCTCCCAGAAATAGCACTGCTCTTAGGAAGAGCTCCCATTTTCTAACCAAAATGCTGCTTTACACTCCTCAAGATCACACTTACCCCCATCAAGATGGCAGTGTCACAGAAATACCAGCTTCTGCCCCCAAAATGGGACTTTGGCTCTCCAAAACAAGACATTTTCTCCCAGAAATACCAGGACTCTTAGAAATACCTCACGTTTCATCTCAAGAATACTGCTTTCCACTCCTCAAGATCACACTGACTCCCATCACAATGGCCTTTTCTCCCACATACACCAGCTTTCTCCCAAATACACGACATTTTCTCCCACATACACCCGTTTTCTCCCAAAGATGGGACATATTCTCCCAGAAATGCCAGCTTATTCTTTAAAAAACGGCCTTTTTTCCCCAAAATACCAGCCTTTTCCCTCTCTAGCATCTGTTTCCTCACCAATACCTGGCATTTTCTCCCAGAAACACCAGCTTTCTCACAGATGCATCACCTTCCCCCCCCCACATCAGACCTCTTCTCCCAGAAATACCAGGACTCTGCTGAATATTTCCCATTTCCTCCGGAACATACAGCATTACACTCCGCAAGAGGACAGTTTCTTTCAGAAATGTGGCATTTTATCACAGATACACCATTTTTATGCCCAGTAGAGCTCCTTTTCTCCCAGAAATAGCACTGCTCTTAGGAAGAGCTCCCATTTTCTAACCAAAATGCTGCTTTACACTCCTCAAGATCACACTTACCCCCATCAAGATGGCAGTGTCACAGAAATACCAGCTTCTGCCCCCAAAATGGGACTTTGGCTCTCCAAAACAAGACATTTTCTCCCAGAAATACCAGGACTCTTAGAAATACCTCACGTTTCATCTCAAGAATACTGCTTTCCACTCCTCAAGATCACACTGACTCCCATCACAATGGCCTTTTCTCCCACATACACCAGCTTTCTCCCAAATACACGACATTTTCTCCCACATACACCCGTTTTCTCCCAAAGATGGGACATATTCTCCCAGAAATGCCAGCTTATTCTTTCAAAAACGGCCTTTTTTCCCCAAAATACCAGCCTTTTCCCTCTCTAGCATCTGTTTCCTCACCAATACCTGGCATTTTCTCCCAGAAACACCAGCTTTCTCACAGATACATCACCTTCCCCCCCCCACATCAGACCTCTTCTCCCAGAAATACCAGGACTCTGCTGAATATTTCCCATTTCCTCCGGAACATACAGCATTACACTCCGCAAGAGGACAGTTTCTTTCAGAAATGTGGCATTTTATCACAGATACACCATTTTTATGCCCAGTAGAGCTCCTTTTCTCCCAGAAATAGCACTGCTCTTAGGAAGAGCTCCCATTTTCTAACCAAAATGCTGCTTTACACTCCTCAAGATCACACTTACCCCCATCAAGATGGCAGTGTCACAGAAATACCAGCTTCTGCCCCCAAAATGGGACTTTGGCTCTCCAAAACAAGACATTTTCTCCCAGAAATACCAGGACTCTTAGAAATACCTCACGTTTCATCTCAAGAATACTGCTTTCCACTCCTCAAGATCACACTGACTCCCATCACAATGGCCTTTTCTCCCACATACACCAGCTTTCTCCCAAATACACGACATTTTCTCCCACATACACCCGTTTTCTCCCAAAGATGGGACATATTCTCCCAGAAATGCCAGCTTATTCTTTAACAAACGGCCTTTTTTCCCCAAAATACCAGCCTTTTCCCTCTCTAGCATCTGTTTCCTCACCAATACCTGGCATTTTCTCCCAGAAACACCAGCTTTCTCACAGATACATCACCTTCCCCCCCCCACATCAGACCTCTTCTCCCAGAAATACCAGGACTCTGCTGAATATTTCCCATTTCCTCCGGAACATACAGCATTACACTCCGCAAGAGGACAGTTTCTTTCAGAAATGTGGCATTTTATCACAGATACACCATTTTTATGCCCAGTAGAGCTCCTTTTCTCCCAGAAATAGCACTGCTCTTAGGAAGAGCTCCCATTTTCTAACCAAAATGCTGCTTTACACTCCTCAAGATCACACTTACCCCCATCAAGATGGCAGTGTCACAGAAATACCAGCTTCTGCCCCCAAAATGGGACTTTGGCTCTCCAAAACAAGACATTTTCTCCCAGAAATACCAGGACTCTTAGAAATACCTCACGTTTCATCTCAAGAATACTGCTTTCCACTCCTCAAGATCACACTGACTCCCATCACAATGGCCTTTTCTCCCACATACACCAGCTTTCTCCCAAATACACGACATTTTCTCCCACATACACCCGTTTTCTCCCAAAGATGGGACATATTCTCCCAGAAATGCCAGCTTATTCTTTAAAAAACGGCCTTTTTTCCCCAAAATACCAGCCTTTTCCCTCTCTAGCATCTGTTTCCTCACCAATACCTGGCATTTTCTCCCAGAAACACCAGCTTTCTCACAGATACATCACCTTCCCCCCCCCACATCAGACCTCTTCTCCCAGAAATACCAGGACTCTGCTGAATATTTCCCATTTCCTCCGGAACATACAGCATTACACTCCGCAAGAGGACAGTTTCTTTCAGAAATGTGGCATTTTATCACAGATACACCATTTTTATGCCCAGTAGAGCTCCTTTTCTCCCAGAAATAGCACTGCTCTTAGGAAGAGCTCCCATTTTCTAACCAAAATGCTGCTTTACACTCCTCAAGATCACACTTACCCCCATCAAGATGGCAGTGTCACAGAAATACCAGCTTCTGCCCCCAAAATGGGACTTTGGCTCTCCAAAACAAGACATTTTCTCCCAGAAATACCAGGACTCTTAGAAATACCTCACGTTTCATCTCAAGAATACTGCTTTCCACTCCTCAAGATCACACTGACTCCCATCACAATGGCCTTTTCTCCCACATACACCAGCTTTCTCCCAAATACACGACATTTTCTCCCACATACACCCGTTTTCTCCCAAAGATGGGACATATTCTCCCAGAAATGCCAGCTTATTCTTTAAAAAACGGCCTTTTTTCCCCAAAATACCAGCCTTTTCCCTCTCTAGCATCTGTTTCCTCACCAATACCTGGCATTTTCTCCCAGAAACACCAGCTTTCTCACAGATGCATCACCTTCCCCCCCCCACATCAGACCTCTTCTCCCAGAAATACCAGGACTCTGCTGAATATTTCCCATTTCCTCCGGAACATACAGCATTACACTCCGCAAGAGGACAGTTTCTTTCAGAAATGTGGCATTTTATCACAGATACACCATTTTTATGCCCAGTAGAGCTCCTTTTCTCCCAGAAATAGCACTGCTCTTAGGAAGAGCTCCCATTTTCTAACCAAAATGCTGCTTTACACTCCTCAAGATCACACTTACCCCCATCAAGATGGCAGTGTCACAGAAATACCAGCTTCTGCCCCCAAAATGGGACTTTGGCTCTCCAAAACAAGACATTTTCTCCCAGAAATACCAGGACTCTTAGAAATACCTCACGTTTCATCTCAAGAATACTGCTTTCCACTCCTCAAGATCACACTGACTCCCATCACAATGGCCTTTTCTCCCACATACACCAGCTTTCTCCCAAATACACGACATTTTCTCCCACATACACCCGTTTTCTCCCAAAGATGGGACATATTCTCCCAGAAATGCCAGCTTATTCTTTAACAAACGGCCTTTTTTCCCCAAAATACCAGCCTTTTCCCTCTCTAGCATCTGTTTCCTCACCAATACCTGGCATTTTCTCCCAGAAACACCAGCTTTCTCACAGATACATCACCTTCCCCCCCCCACATCAGACCTCTTCTCCCAGAAATACCAGGACTCTGCTGAATATTTCCCATTTCCTCCGGAACATACAGCATTACACTCCGCAAGAGGACAGTTTCTTTCAGAAATGTGGCATTTTATCACAGATACACCATTTTTATGCCCAGTAGAGCTCCTTTTCTCCCAGAAATAGCACTGCTCTTAGGAAGAGCTCCCATTTTCTAACCAAAATGCTGCTTTACACTCCTCAAGATCACACTTACCCCCATCAAGATGGCAGTGTCACAGAAATACCAGCTTCTGCCCCCAAAATGGGACTTTGGCTCTCCAAAACAAGACATTTTCTCCCAGAAATACCAGGACTCTTAGAAATACCTCACGTTTCATCTCAAGAATACTGCTTTCCACTCCTCAAGATCACACTGACTCCCATCACAATGGCCTTTTCTCCCACATACACCAGCTTTCTCCCAAATACACGACATTTTCTCCCACATACACCCGTTTTCTCCCAAAGATGGGACATATTCTCCCAGAAATGCCAGCTTATTCTTTAACAAACGGCCTTTTTTCCCCAAAATACCAGCCTTTTCCCTCTCTAGCATCTGTTTCCTCACCAATACCTGGCATTTTCTCCCAGAAACACCAGCTTTCTCACAGATACATCACCTTCCCCCCCCCACATCAGACCTCTTCTCCCAGAAATACCAGGACTCTGCTGAATATTTCCCATTTCCTCCGGAACATACAGCATTACACTCCGCAAGAGGACAGTTTCTTTCAGAAATGTGGCATTTTATCACAGATACACCATTTTTATGCCCAGTAGAGCTCCTTTTCTCCCAGAAATAGCACTGCTCTTAGGAAGAGCTCCCATTTTCTAACCAAAATGCTGCTTTACACTCCTCAAGATCACACTTACCCCCATCAAGATGGCAGTGTCACAGAAATACCAGCTTCTGCCCCCAAAATGGGACTTTGGCTCTCCAAAACAAGACATTTTCTCCCAGAAATACCAGGACTCTTAGAAATACCTCACGTTTCATCTCAAGAATACTGCTTTCCACTCCTCAAGATCACACTGACTCCCATCACAATGGCCTTTTCTCCCACATACACCAGCTTTCTCCCAAATACACGACATTTTCTCCCACATACACCCGTTTTCTCCCAAAGATGGGACATATTCTCCCAGAAATGCCAGCTTATTCTTTAACAAACGGCCTTTTTTCCCCAAAATACCAGCCTTTTCCCTCTCTAGCATCTGTTTCCTCACCAATACCTGGCATTTTCTCCCAGAAACACCAGCTTTCTCACAGATACATCACCTTCCCCCCCCCACATCAGACCTCTTCTCCCAGAAATACCAGGACTCTGCTGAATATTTCCCATTTCCTCCGGAACATACAGCATTACACTCCGCAAGAGGACAGTTTCTTTCAGAAATGTGGCATTTTATCACAGATACACCATTTTTATGCCCAGTAGAGCTCCTTTTCTCCCAGAAATAGCACTGCTCTTAGGAAGAGCTCCCATTTTCTAACCAAAATGCTGCTTCACACTCCTCAAGATCACACTTACCCCCATCAAGATGGCAGTGTCAGAGAAATACCAGCTTCTGCCCCCAAAATGGGACTTTGGCTCTCCAAAACAAGACATTTTCTCCCAGAAATACCAGGACTCTTAGAAATACCTCACGTTTCATCTCAAGAATACTGCTTTCCACTCCTCAAGATCACACTGACTCCCATCACAATGGCCTTTTCTCCCACATACACCAGCTTTCTCCCAAATACACGACATTTTCTCCCACATACACCCGTTTTCTCCCAAAGATGGGACATATTCTCCCAGAAATGCCAGCTTATTCTTTAAAAAACGGCCTTTTTTCCCCAAAATACCAGCCTTTTCCCTCTCTAGCATCTGTTTCCTCACCAATACCTGGCATTTTCTCCCAGAAACACCAGCTTTCTCACAGATACATCACCTTCCCCCCCCCACATCAGACCTCTTCTCCCAGAAATACCAGGACTCTGCTGAATATTTCCCATTTCCTCCGGAACATACAGCATTACACTCCGCAAGAGGACAGTTTCTTTCAGAAATGTGGCATTTTATCACAGATACACCATTTTTATGCCCAGTAGAGCTCCTTTTCTCCCAGAAATAGCACTGCTCTTAGGAAGAGCTCCCATTTTCTAACCAAAATGCTGCTTTACACTCCTCAAGATCACACTTACCCCCATCAAGATGGCAGTGTCACAGAAATACCAGCTTCTGCCCCCAAAATGGGACATGGCTCTCCAAAACAAGACATTTTCTCCCAGAAATACCAGGACTCTTAGAAATACCTCACGTTTCATCTCAAGAATACTGCTTTCCACTCCTCAAGATCACACTGACTCCCATCACAATGGCCTTTTCTCCCACATACACCAGCTTTCTCCCAAATACACGACATTTTCTCCCACATACACCCGTTTTCTCCCAAAGATGGGACATATTCTCCCAGAAATGCCAGCTTATTCTTTCAAAAACGGCCTTTTTTCCCCAAAATACCAGCCTTTTCCCTCTCTAGCATCTGTTTCCTCACCAATACCTGGCATTTTCTCCCAGAAACACCAGCTTTCTCACAGATACATCACCTTCCCCCCCCCACATCAGACCTCTTCTCCCAGAAATACCAGGACTCTGCTGAATATTTCCCATTTCCTCCGGAACATACAGCATTACACTCCGCAAGAGGACAGTTTCTTTCAGAAATGTGGCATTTTATCACAGATACACCATTTTTATGCCCAGTAGAGCTCCTTCTCTCCCAGAAATAGCACTGCTCTTAGGAAGAGCTCCCATTTTCTAACCAAAATGCTGCTTTACACTCCTCAAGATCACACTTACCCCCATCAAGATGGCAGTGTCACAGAAATACCAGCTTCTGCCCCCAAAATGGGACTTTGGCTCTCCAAAACAAGACATTTTCTCCCAGAAATACCAGGACTCTTAGAAATACCTCACGTTTCATCTCAAGAATACTGCTTTCCACTCCTCAAGATCACACTGACTCCCATCACAATGGCCTTTTCTCCCACATACACCAGCTTTCTCCCAAATACACGACATTTTCTCCCACATACACCCGTTTTCTCCCAAAGATGGGACATATTCTCCCAGAAATGCCAGCTTATTCTTTAACAAACGGCCTTTTTTCCCCAAAATACCAGCCTTTTCCCTCTCTAGCATCTGTTTCCTCACCAATACCTGGCATTTTCTCCCAGAAACACCAGCTTTCTCACAGATACATCACCTTCCCCCCCCCACATCAGACCTCTTCTCCCAGAAATACCAGGACTCTGCTGAATATTTCCCATTTCCTCCAGAACATACAGCATTACACTCCGCAAGAGGACAGTTTCTTTCAGAAATGTGGCATTTTATCACAGATACACCATTTTTATGCCCAGTAGAGCTCCTTTTCTCCCAGAAATAGCACTGCTCTTAGGAAGAGCTCCCATTTTCTAACCAAAATGCTGCTTTACACTCCTCAAGATCACACTTACCCCCATCAAGATGGCAGTGTCAGAGAAATACCAGCTTCTGCCCCCAAAATGGGACTTTGGCTCTCCAAAACAAGACATTTTCTCCCAGAAATACCAGGACTCTTAGAAATACCTCACGTTTCATCTCAAGAATACTGCTTTCCACTCCTCAAGATCACACTGACTCCCATCACAATGGCCTTTTCTCCCACATACACCAGCTTTCTCCCAAATACACGACATTTTCTCCCACATACACCCGTTTTCTCCCAAAGATGGGACATATTCTCCCAGAAATGCCAGCTTATTCTTTAACAAACGGCCTTTTTTCCCCAAAATACCAGCCTTTTCCCTCTCTAGCATCTGTTTCCTCACCAATACCTGGCATTTTCTCCCAGAAACACCAGCTTTCTCACAGATACATCACCTTCCCCCCCCCACATCAGACCTCTTCTCCCAGAAATACCAGGACTCTGCTGAATATTTCCCATTTCCTCCGGAACATACAGCATTACACTCCGCAAGAGGACAGTTTCTTTCAGAAATGTGGCATTTTATCACAGATACACCATTTTTATGCCCAGTAGAGCTCCTTTTCTCCCAGAAATAGCACTGCTCTTAGGAAGAGCTCCCATTTTCTAACCAAAATGCTGCTTCACACTCCTCAAGATCACACTTACCCCCATCAAGATGGCAGTGTCAGAGAAATACCAGCTTCTGCCCCCAAAATGGGACTTTGGCTCTCCAAAACAAGACATTTTCTCCCAGAAATACCAGGACTCTTAGAAATACCTCACGTTTCATCTCAAGAATACTGCTTTCCACTCCTCAAGATCACACTGACTCCCATCACAATGGCCTTTTCTCCCACATACACCAGCTTTCTCCCAAATACACGACATTTTCTCCCACATACACCCGTTTTCTCCCAAAGATGGGACATATTCTCCCAGAAATGCCAGCTTATTCTTTAACAAACGGCCTTTTTTCCCCAAAATACCAGCCTTTTCCCTCTCTAGCATCTGTTTCCTCACCAATACCTGGCATTTTCTCCCAGAAACACCAGCTTTCTCACAGATACATCACCTTCCCCCCCCCACATCAGACCTCTTCTCCCAGAAATACCAGGACTCTGCTGAATATTTCCCATTTCCTCCGGAACATACAGCATTACACTCCGCAAGAGGACAGTTTCTTTCAGAAATGTGGCATTTTATCACAGATACACCATTTTTATGCCCAGTAGAGCTCCTTTTCTCCCAGAAATAGCACTGCTCTTAGGAAGAGCTCCCATTTTCTAACCAAAATGCTGCTTCACACTCCTCAAGATCACACTTACCCCCATCAAGATGGCAGTGTCAGAGAAATACCAGCTTCTGCCCCCAAAATGGGACTTTGGCTCTCCAAAACAAGACATTTTCTCCCAGAAATACCAGGACTCTTAGAAATACCTCACGTTTCATCTCAAGAATACTGCTTTCCACTCCTCAAGATCACACTGACTCCCATCACAATGGCCTTTTCTCCCACATACACCAGCTTTCTCCCAAATACACGACATTTTCTCCCACATACACCCGTTTTCTCCCAAAGATGGGACATATTCTCCCAGAAATGCCAGCTTATTCTTTAACAAACGGCCTTTTTTCCCCAAAATACCAGCCTTTTCCCTCTCTAGCATCTGTTTCCTCACCAATACCTGGCATTTTCTCCCAGAAACACCAGCTTTCTCACAGATACATCACCTTCCCCCCCCCACATCAGACCTCTTCTCCCAGAAATACCAGGACTCTGCTGAATATTTCCCATTTCCTCCGGAACATACAGCATTACACTCCGCAAGAGGACAGTTTCTTTCAGAAATGTGGCATTTTATCACAGATACACCATTTTTATGCCCAGTAGAGCTCCTTTTCTCCCAGAAATAGCACTGCTCTTAGGAAGAGCTCCCATTTTCTAACCAAAATGCTGCTTCACACTCCTCAAGATCACACTTACCCCCATCAAGATGGCAGTGTCAGAGAAATACCAGCTTCTGCCCCCAAAATGGGACATGGCTCTCCAAAACAAGACATTTTCTCCCAGAAATACCAGGACTCTTAGAAATACCTCACGTTTCATCTCAAGAATACTGCTTTCCACTCCTCAAGATCACACTGACTCCCATCACAATGGCCTTTTCTCCCACATACACCAGCTTTCTCCCAAATACACGACATTTTCTCCCACATACACCCGTTTTCTCCCAAAGATGGGACATATTCTCCCAGAAATGCCAGCTTATTCTTTAACAAACGGCCTTTTTTCCCCAAAATACCAGCCTTTTCCCTCTCTAGCATCTGTTTCCTCACCAATACCTGGCATTTTCTCCCAGAAACACCAGCTTTCTCACAGATACATCACCTTCCCCCCCCCACATCAGACCTCTTCTCCCAGAAATACCAGGACTCTGCTGAATATTTCCCATTTCCTCCGGAACATACAGCATTACACTCCGCAAGAGGACAGTTTCTTTCAGAAATGTGGCATTTTATCACAGATACACCATTTTTATGCCCAGTAGAGCTCCTTTTCTCCCAGAAATAGCACTGCTCTTAGGAAGAGCTCCCATTTTCTAACCAAAATGCTGCTTTACACTCCTCAAGATCACACTTACCCCCATCAAGATGGCAGTGTCAGAGAAATACCAGCTTCTGCCCCCAAAATGGGACTTTGGCTCTCCAAAACAAGACATTTTCTCCCAGAAATACCAGGACTCTTAGAAATACCTCACGTTTCATCTCAAGAATACTGCTTTCCACTCCTCAAGATCACACTGACTCCCATCACAATGGCCTTTTCTCCCACATACACCAGCTTTCTCCCAAATACACGACATTTTCTCCCACATACACCCGTTTTCTCCCAAAGATGGGACATATTCTCCCAGAAATGCCAGCTTATTCTTTAACAAACGGCCTTTTTTCCCCAAAATACCAGCCTTTTCCCTCTCTAGCATCTGTTTCCTCACCAATACCTGGCATTTTCTCCCAGAAACACCAGCTTTCTCACAGATACATCACCTTCCCCCCCCCACATCAGACCTCTTCTCCCAGAAATACCAGGACTCTGCTGAATATTTCCCATTTCCTCCAGAACATACAGCATTACACTCCGCAAGAGGACAGTTTCTTTCAGAAATGTGGCATTTTATCACAGATACACCATTTTTATGCCCAGTAGAGCTCCTTTTCTCCCAGAAATAGCACTGCTCTTAGGAAGAGCTCCCATTTTCTAACCAAAATGCTGCTTCACACTCCTCAAGATCACACTTACCCCCATCAAGATGGCAGTGTCACAGAAATACCAGCTTCTGCCCCCAAAATGGGACTTTGGCTCTCCAAAACAAGACATTTTCTCCCAGAAATACCAGGACTCTTAGAAATACCTCACGTTTCATCTCAAGAATACTGCTTTCCACTCCTCAAGATCACACTGACTCCCATCACAATGGCCTTTTCTCCCACATACACCAGCTTTCTCCCAAATACACGACATTTTCTCCCACATACACCCGTTTTCTCCCAAAGATGGGACATATTCTCCCAGAAATGCCAGCTTATTCTTTAAAAAACGGCCTTTTTTCCCCAAAATACCAGCCTTTTCCCTCTCTAGCATCTGTTTCCTCACCAATACCTGGCATTTTCTCCCAGAAACACCAGCTTTCTCACAGATACATCACCTTCCCCCCCCCACATCAGACCTCTTCTCCCAGAAATACCAGGACTCTGCTGAATATTTCCCATTTCCTCCGGAACATACAGCATTACACTCCGCAAGAGGACAGTTTCTTTCAGAAATGTGGCATTTTATCACAGATACACCATTTTTATGCCCAGTAGAGCTCCTTTTCTCCCAGAAATAGCACTGCTCTTAGGAAGAGCTCCCATTTTCTAACCAAAATGCTGCTTTACACTCCTCAAGATCACACTTACCCCCATCAAGATGGCAGTGTCAGAGAAATACCAGCTTCTGCCCCCAAAATGGGACATGGCTCTCCAAAACAAGACATTTTCTCCCAGAAATACCAGGACTCTTAGAAATACCTCACGTTTCATCTCAAGAATACTGCTTTCCACTCCTCAAGATCACACTGACTCCCATCACAATGGCCTTTTCTCCCACATACACCAGCTTTCTCCCAAATACACGACATTTTCTCCCACATACACCCGTTTTCTCCCAAAGATGGGACATATTCTCCCAGAAATGCCAGCTTATTCTTTAACAAACGGCCTTTTTTCCCCAAAATACCAGCCTTTTCCCTCTCTAGCATCTGTTTCCTCACCAATACCTGGCATTTTCTCCCAGAAACACCAGCTTTCTCACAGATACATCACCTTCCCCCCCCCCACATCAGACCTCTTCTCCCAGAAATACCAGGACTCTGCTGAATATTTCCCATTTCCTCCGGAACATACAGCATTACACTCCGCAAGAGGACAGTTTCTTTCAGAAATGTGGCATTTTATCACAGATACACCATTTTTATGCCCAGTAGAGCTCCTTTTCTCCCAGAAATAGCACTGCTCTTAGGAAGAGCTCCCATTTTCTAACCAAAATGCTGCTTTACACTCCTCAAGATCACACTTACCCCCATCAAGATGGCAGTGTCACAGAAATACCAGCTTCTGCCCCCAAAATGGGACTTTGGCTCTCCAAAACAAGACATTTTCTCCCAGAAATACCAGGACTCTTAGAAATACCTCACGTTTCATCTCAAGAATACTGCTTTCCACTGCTCAAGATCACACTGACTCCCATCACAATGGCCTTTTCTCCCACATACACCAGCTTTCTCCCAAATACACGACATTTTCTCCCACATACACCCGTTTTCTCCCAAAGATGGGACATATTCTCCCAGAAATGCCAGCTTATTCTTTAACAAACGGCCTTTTTTCCCCAAAATACCAGCCTTTTCCCTCTCTAGCATCTGTTTCCTCACCAATACCTGGCATTTTCTCCCAGAAACACCAGCTTTCTCACAGATACATCACCTTCCCCCCCCCACATCAGACCTCTTCTCCCAGAAATACCAGGACTCTGCTGAATATTTCCCATTTCCTCCGGAACATACAGCATTACACTCCGCAAGAGGACAGTTTCTTTCAGAAATGTGGCATTTTATCACAGATACACCATTTTTATGCCCAGTAGAGCTCCTTTTCTCCCAGAAATAGCACTGCTCTTAGGAAGAGCTCCCATTTTCTAACCAAAATGCTGCTTCACACTCCTCAAGATCACACTTACCCCCATCAAGATGGCAGTGTCACAGAAATACCAGCTTCTGCCCCCAAAATGGGACTTTGGCTCTCCAAAACAAGACATTTTCTCCCAGAAATACCAGGACTCTTAGAAATACCTCACGTTTCATCTCAAGAATACTGCTTTCCACTCCTCAAGATCACACTGACTCCCATCACAATGGCCTTTTCTCCCACATACACCAGCTTTCTCCCAAATACACGACATTTTCTCCCACATACACCCGTTTTCTCCCAAAGATGGGACATATTCTCCCAGAAATGCCAGCTTATTCTTTAACAAACGGCCTTTTTTCCCCAAAATACCAGCCTTTTCCCTCTCTAGCATCTGTTTCCTCACCAATACCTGGCATTTTCTCCCAGAAACACCAGCTTTCTCACAGATACATCACCTTCCCCCCCCCACATCAGACCTCTTCTCCCAGAAATACCAGGACTCTGCTGAATATTTCCCATTTCCTCCGGAACATACAGCATTACACTCCGCAAGAGGACAGTTTCTTTCAGAAACGTGGCATTTTATCACAGATACACCATTTTTATGCCCAGTAGAGCTCCTTTTCTCCCAGAAATAGCACTGCTCTTAGGAAGAGCTCCCATTTTCTAACCAAAATGCTGCTTTACACTCCTCAAGATCACACTTACCCCCATCAAGATGGCAGTGTCAGAGAAATACCAGCTTCTGCCCCCAAAATGGGACATGGCTCTCCAAAACAAGACATTTTCTCCCAGAAATACCAGGACTCTTAGAAATACCTCACGTTTCATCTCAAGAATACTGCTTTCCACTCCTCAAGATCACACTGACTCCCATCACAATGGCCTTTTCTCCCACATACACCAGCTTTCTCCCAAATACACGACATTTTCTCCCACATACACCCGTTTTCTCCCAAAGATGGGACATATTCTCCCAGAAATGCCAGCTTATTCTTTAACAAACGGCCTTTTTTCCCCAAAATACCAGCCTTTTCCCTCTCTAGCATCTGTTTCCTCACCAATACCTGGCATTTTCTCCCAGAAACACCAGCTTTCTCACAGATACATCACCTTCCCCCCCCCACATCAGACCTCTTCTCCCAGAAATACCAGGACTCTGCTGAATATTTCCCATTTCCTCCGGAACATACAGCATTACACTCCGCAAGAGGACAGTTTCTTTCAGAAATGTGGCATTTTATCACAGATACACCATTTTTATGCCCAGTAGAGCTCCTTTTCTCCCAGAAATAGCACTGCTCTTAGGAAGAGCTCCCATTTTCTAACCAAAATGCTGCTTTACACTCCTCAAGATCACACTTACCCCCATCAAGATGGCAGTGTCAGAGAAATACCAGCTTCTGCCCCCAAAATGGGACTTGGCTCTCCAAAACAAGACATTTTCTCCCAGAAATACCAGGACTCTTAGAAATACCTCACGTTTCATCTCAAGAATACTGCTTTCCACTCCTCAAGATCACACTGACTCCCATCACAATGGCCTTTTCTCCCACATACACCAGCTTTCTCCCAAATACACGACATTTTCTCCCACATACACCCGTTTTCTCCCAAAGATGGGACATATTCTCCCAGAAATGCCAGCTTATTCTTTAACAAACGGCCTTTTTTCCCCAAAATACCAGCCTTTTCCCTCTCTAGCATCTGTTTCCTCACCAATACCTGGCATTTTCTCCCAGAAACACCAGCTTTCTCACAGATACATCACCTTCCCCCCCCCACATCAGACCTCTTCTCCCAGAAATACCAGGACTCTGCTGAATATTTCCCATTTCCTCCGGAACATACAGCATTACACTCCGCAAGAGGACAGTTTCTTTCAGAAATGTGGCATTTTATCACAGATACACCATTTTTATGCCCAGTAGAGCTCCTTTTCTCCCAGAAATAGCACTGCTCTTAGGAAGAGCTCCCATTTTCTAACCAAAATGCTGCTTCACACTCCTCAAGATCACACTTACCCCCATCAAGATGGCAGTGTCACAGAAATACCAGCTTCTGCCCCCAAAATGGGACTTTGGCTCTCCAAAACAAGACATTTTCTCCCAGAAATACCAGGACTCTTAGAAATACCTCACGTTTCATCTCAAGAATACTGCTTTCCACTCCTCAAGATCACACTGACTCCCATCACAATGGCCTTTTCTCCCACATACACCAGCTTTCTCCCAAATACACGACATTTTCTCCCACATACACCCGTTTTCTCCCAAAGATGGGACATATTCTCCCAGAAATGCCAGCTTATTCTTTAACAAACGGCCTTTTTTCCCCAAAATACCAGCCTTTTCCCTCTCTAGCATCTGTTTCCTCACCAATACCTGGCATTTTCTCCCAGAAACACCAGCTTTCTCACAGATACATCACCTTCCCCCCCCCACATCAGACCTCTTCTCCCAGAAATACCAGGACTCTGCTGAATATTTCCCATTTCCTCCGGAACATACAGCATTACACTCCGCAAGAGGACAGTTTCTTTCAGAAATGTGGCATTTTATCACAGATACACCATTTTTATGCCCAGTAGAGCTCCTTTTCTCCCAGAAATAGCACTGCTCTTAGGAAGAGCTCCCATTTTCTAACCAAAATGCTGCTTCACACTCCTCAAGATCACACTTACCCCCATCAAGATGGCAGTGTCACAGAAATACCAGCTTCTGCCCCCAAAATGGGACTTTGGCTCTCCAAAACAAGACATTTTCTCCCAGAAATACCAGGACTCTTAGAAATACCTCACGTTTCATCTCAAGAATACTGCTTTCCACTCCTCAAGATCACACTGACTCCCATCACAATGGCCTTTTCTCCCACATACACCAGCTTTCTCCCAAATACACGACATTTTCTCCCACATACACCCGTTTTCTCCCAAAGATGGGACATATTCTCCCAGAAATGCCAGCTTATTCTTTCAAAAACGGCCTTTTTTCCCCAAAATACCAGCCTTTTCCCTCTCTAGCATCTGTTTCCTCACCAATACCTGGCATTTTCTCCCAGAAACACCAGCTTTCTCACAGATACATCACCTTCCCCCCCCCACATCAGACCTCTTCTCCCAGAAATACCAGGACTCTGCTGAATATTTCCCATTTCCTCCGGAACATACAGCATTACACTCCGCAAGAGGACAGTTTCTTTCAGAAATGTGGCATTTTATCACAGATACACCATTTTTATGCCCAGTAGAGCTCCTTTTCTCCCAGAAATAGCACTGCTCTTAGGAAGAGCTCCCATTTTCTAACCAAAATGCTGCTTCACACTCCTCAAGATCACACTTACCCCCATCAAGATGGCAGTGTCACAGAAATACCAGCTTCTGCCCCCAAAATGGGACTTTGGCTCTCCAAAACAAGACATTTTCTCCCAGAAATACCAGGACTCTTAGAAATACCTCACGTTTCATCTCAAGAATACTGCTTTCCACTCCTCAAGATCACACTGACTCCCATCACAATGGCCTTTTCTCCCACATACACCAGCTTTCTCCCAAATACACGACATTTTCTCCCACATACACCCGTTTTCTCCCAAAGATGGGACATATTCTCCCAGAAATGCCAGCTTATTCTTTAACAAACGGCCTTTTTTCCCCAAAATACCAGCCTTTTCCCTCTCTAGCATCTGTTTCCTCACCAATACCTGGCATTTTCTCCCAGAAACACCAGCTTTCTCACAGATACATCACCTTCCCCCCCCCACATCAGACCTCTTCTCCCAGAAATACCAGGACTCTGCTGAATATTTCCCATTTCCTCCGGAACATACAGCATTACACTCCGCAAGAGGACAGTTTCTTTCAGAAATGTGGCATTTTATCACAGATACACCATTTTTATGCCCAGTAGAGCTCCTTTTCTCCCAGAAATAGCACTGCTCTTAGGAAGAGCTCCCATTTTCTAACCAAAATGCTGCTTCACACTCCTCAAGATCACACTTACCCCCATCAAGATGGCAGTGTCACAGAAATACCAGCTTCTGCCCCCAAAATGGGACTTTGGCTCTCCAAAACAAGACATTTTCTCCCAGAAATACCAGGACTCTTAGAAATACCTCACGTTTCATCTCAAGAATACTGCTTTCCACTCCTCAAGATCACACTGACTCCCATCACAATGGCCTTTTCTCCCACATACACCAGCTTTCTCCCAAATACACGACATTTTCTCCCACATACACCCGTTTTCTCCCAAAGATGGGACATATTCTCCCAGAAATGCCAGCTTATTCTTTAACAAACGGCCTTTTTTCCCCAAAATACCAGCCTTTTCCCTCTCTAGCATCTGTTTCCTCACCAATACCTGGCATTTTCTCCCAGAAACACCAGCTTTCTCACAGATACATCACCTTCCCCCCCCCACATCAGACCTCTTCTCCCAGAAATACCAGGACTCTGCTGAATATTTCCCATTTCCTCCGGAACATACAGCATTACACTCCGCAAGAGGACAGTTTCTTTCAGAAATGTGGCATTTTATCACAGATACACCATTTTTATGCCCAGTAGAGCTCCTTTTCTCCCAGAAATAGCACTGCTCTTAGGAAGAGCTCCCATTTTCTAACCAAAATGCTGCTTCACACTCCTCAAGATCACACTTACCCCCATCAAGATGGCAGTGTCACAGAAATACCAGCTTCTGCCCCCAAAATGGGACTTTGGCTCTCCAAAACAAGACATTTTCTCCCAGAAATACCAGGACTCTTAGAAATACCTCACGTTTCATCTCAAGAATACTGCTTTCCACTCCTCAAGATCACACTGACTCCCATCACAATGGCCTTTTCTCCCACATACACCAGCTTTCTCCCAAATACACGACATTTTCTCCCACATACACCCGTTTTCTCCCAAAGATGGGACATATTCTCCCAGAAATGCCAGCTTATTCTTTCAAAAACGGCCTTTTTTCCCCAAAATACCAGCCTTTTCCCTCTCTAGCATCTGTTTCCTCACCAATACCTGGCATTTTCTCCCAGAAACACCAGCTTTCTCACAGATACATCACCTTCCCCCCCCCACATCAGACCTCTTCTCCCAGAAATACCAGGACTCTGCTGAATATTTCCCATTTCCTCCGGAACATACAGCATTACACTCCGCAAGAGGACAGTTTCTTTCAGAAATGTGGCATTTTATCACAGATACACCATTTTTATGCCCAGTAGAGCTCCTTTTCTCCCAGAAATAGCACTGCTCTTAGGAAGAGCTCCCATTTTCTAACCAAAATGCTGCTTCACACTCCTCAAGATCACACTTACCCCCATCAAGATGGCAGTGTCACAGAAATACCAGCTTCTGCCCCCAAAATGGGACTTTGGCTCTCCAAAACAAGACATTTTCTCCCAGAAATACCAGGACTCTTAGAAATACCTCACGTTTCATCTCAAGAATACTGCTTTCCACTCCTCAAGATCACACTGACTCCCATCACAATGGCCTTTTCTCCCACATACACCAGCTTTCTCCCAAATACACGACATTTTCTCCCACATACACCCGTTTTCTCCCAAAGATGGGACATATTCTCCCAGAAATGCCAGCTTATTCTTTAACAAACGGCCTTTTTTCCCCAAAATACCAGCCTTTTCCCTCTCTAGCATCTGTTTCCTCACCAATACCTGGCATTTTCTCCCAGAAACACCAGCTTTCTCACAGATACATCACCTTCCCCCCCCCACATCAGACCTCTTCTCCCAGAAATACCAGGACTCTGCTGAATATTTCCCATTTCCTCCGGAACATACAGCATTACACTCCGCAAGAGGACAGTTTCTTTCAGAAATGTGGCATTTTATCACAGATACACCATTTTTATGCCCAGTAGAGCTCCTTTTCTCCCAGAAATAGCACTGCTCTTAGGAAGAGCTCCCATTTTCTAACCAAAATGCTGCTTCACACTCCTCAAGATCACACTTACCCCCATCAAGATGGCAGTGTCACAGAAATACCAGCTTCTGCCCCCAAAATGGGACTTTGGCTCTCCAAAACAAGACATTTTCTCCCAGAAATACCAGGACTCTTAGAAATACCTCACGTTTCATCTCAAGAATACTGCTTTCCACTCCTCAAGATCACACTGACTCCCATCACAATGGCCTTTTCTCCCACATACACCAGCTTTCTCCCAAATACACGACATTTTCTCCCACATACACCCGTTTTCTCCCAAAGATGGGACATATTCTCCCAGAAATGCCAGCTTATTCTTTAACAAACGGCCTTTTTTCCCCAAAATACCAGCCTTTTCCCTCTCTAGCATCTGTTTCCTCACCAATACCTGGCATTTTCTCCCAGAAACACCAGCTTTCTCACAGATACATCACCTTCCCCCCCCCACATCAGACCTCTTCTCCCAGAAATACCAGGACTCTGCTGAATATTTCCCATTTCCTCCGGAACATACAGCATTACACTCCGCAAGAGGACAGTTTCTTTCAGAAATGTGGCATTTTATCACAGATACACCATTTTTATGCCCAGTAGAGCTCCTTTTCTCCCAGAAATAGCACTGCTCTTAGGAAGAGCTCCCATTTTCTAACCAAAATGCTGCTTCACACTCCTCAAGATCACACTTACCCCCATCAAGATGGCAGTGTCACAGAAATACCAGCTTCTGCCCCCAAAATGGGACTTTGGCTCTCCAAAACAAGACATTTTCTCCCAGAAATACCAGGACTCTTAGAAATACCTCACGTTTCATCTCAAGAATACTGCTTTCCACTCCTCAAGATCACACTGACTCCCATCACAATGGCCTTTTCTCCCACATACACCAGCTTTCTCCCAAATACACGACATTTTCTCCCACATACACCCGTTTTCTCCCAAAGATGGGACATATTCTCCCAGAAATGCCAGCTTATTCTTTAACAAACGGCCTTTTTTCCCCAAAATACCAGCCTTTTCCCTCTCTAGCATCTGTTTCCTCACCAATACCTGGCATTTTCTCCCAGAAACACCAGCTTTCTCACAGATACATCACCTTCCCCCCCCCACATCAGACCTCTTCTCCCAGAAATACCAGGACTCTGCTGAATATTTCCCATTTCCTCCGGAACATACAGCATTACACTCCGCAAGAGGACAGTTTCTTTCAGAAATGTGGCATTTTATCACAGATACACCATTTTTATGCCCAGTAGAGCTCCTTTTCTCCCAGAAATAGCACTGCTCTTAGGAAGAGCTCCCATTTTCTAACCAAAATGCTGCTTCACACTCCTCAAGATCACACTTACCCCCATCAAGATGGCAGTGTCACAGAAATACCAGCTTCTGCCCCCAAAATGGGACTTTGGCTCTCCAAAACAAGACATTTTCTCCCAGAAATACCAGGACTCTTAGAAATACCTCACGTTTCATCTCAAGAATACTGCTT